>NC_022022.1:32483310-32489583 GCF_000317375.1 Microtus ochrogaster | reverse complement strand
GTTTACTCCACCCACCTATGTTCTAAGCTATGAGCCCAAGCAGTTTGTTTATTACTTAGCCAATGAAATCAACAGATTGATATATGACACTCCCACATCATATGTGTATGCCTGCAGGCCAGAAGAAGGCACTAGACCCCATTACAGATGGTTGTGAGCCACCATGTGGTTGCTGAGAATTGAACTCAGGACCTTTGGAAGAGCAAGCAATGATCTTAACCTCTGAGCCATCTCTCCAGCCCCAAGAAAAAATATTTTTAATCAACCTTTACATCCAAAAAACAAACAAAGTTAAAGTACAAACATGAATAAAGTAAAAAGCAATGTGCAAACCACCACTTTCAGCCCAACTAGTGATAATACAATGGTGTTTATGTTTGTAGGACTTTGGCTATATTTTTCCGTCTGTGGTTTCCTCTTATATTGTATTATGTTTATATATTGAAGAAGGAAGAAAATAAACGAGAAGAGGAAACCATCATGTGGATGCAATGTGGTTAAACCTACGGCATTCTACAGGAGAGGCATCCTGAAGCCAGGCGAGCAGTCGGGTTTCTGAACTCAGCACAGAGCAGCTTCCCTACATCTAGGCACTCAGAACCTGGACCTGCAGGTCTTGCCTTTGTCCCACTTGTAGGTCTGTTTGGATCCTAAAAAGTCCCCGGTGCTCAGCAACACTGAAGTGGAACTTAGCCGACTGTGAACTCTGAAGGTCACAATGGGGACTCTAACTTGGCACCTGACACCTGGTAGATAAATAGATGTTGAAAGAGAAAAGACATGATTGGATGCCAGAGAACAGAGGCATGAAGGGAGGAAGGGGTGGAAACCCTGTGACCTTGTGCTAGAATTTAAGTCTCCGACTGCCTGGGCTTCCTATTTTGAGGGGGAAGCTCTTGGGATCAACGCCAAAGTACAAACCCTGAGTGAGGGTAAAGAATTCTGTACCTGGTTTGACAGAAGTCACCCCTTCTCCAATGCTCTCCACAATACCAGCTCCTTCGTGGCCTAGAACTGCAGGAAGTGGTGTACTCAGGCTTCCGGCAACCACGTGATCATCTGAGCGGCAGACCCCCGTGGCCACCATCTACAGACAAGAGATTGATTTCACTCAGCCAAGATAGCGACTGTGAAGGTTTAGCACACCTGTTCTGAAATGGGGCTTCTCAGGAGCTTGCTAACAACCCCTATTGCTTCCAGATTCGATTTAGGGCCATGATTTTTTTCATGCTTTCATCTCCTCTCCCAATTAACAGCTTAAACGGTAATGATCATCCTGTGAATTAAGTCACCCCCCAAAATGTAGTTTATACAATATATAAAAATGGATGCTATGTTATGGAAAAAGAGACAGGAAATGAGTACCAAGAAATTACCTAATATTAATTGCTTTTGGACTCAAGATGTTTAGCACTTTATAAACACTTAAACATTTTTAAAAGTTTTCAGGGATTATGTTAAACTTCGAACTTTCAGCAGCTGATGTCAACAGCTAGGCTCAGCAACAGGCTCATTCATTGTTGGGGTGAGCATATGAAACGGGATGTTAATGGGCAGTTGGACGCATCTATGGAGTATTTTCTGAGTTTTTCAAACCTAATATTTCAGACGGCAGAAAGGGACTTTACCTTAATGCGGACTTCATGGGCCTTGGGGGGTGCGACTTCTATGTCCTCGATGGAGAAGGGCTTCTTGGTCTCCCATAGTACAGCTGCTTTGCACTTGATCACCTGGAAGAGGAAGGGTTACTGCACCTCCAAGGGGATCACTGCAATTTTGTCCCTCTATTTCCTATGCACAGCGTCTGTCCCCAATTTGCCACCCATTGTTACATAGAAATGGACATGTCTCATGTACAAGGAGTCAAAACACCCTGAGAAACCTGTGACACCATAGTAGAAGGTCAGGAAGAGAAAGTTCACACATCGGGGATGAATTGGTGTGTGCACTTTCAGGCCACGCTTGTATTCTTTTGTTTCCTGATAGTCACTGGTACTGTAGTAAAAGAGGTTGTTTGACTAAAAACATTTGATATATGTTTAATTCTAAATTATAATTATTAGTATGTTTTTGAGGTGCTTGAGAGCACAACCTGGAACTTTGTGCGTTTTGGGCAAGAACACTGTCTCAGAGCTAAACCCCAGGCTTTGGATTTCTGAGACATAGTCTGAGAAGCAGCCCAGGCTGGCCTTGAACTACGAACCTTTCTGTCTTGGCCTTCCTAGTGATGAGATTTCAGGGATGGTCTATCGTACCTGGCTACATTGTTATTTTGCTGTTGTAGGCAGTGTAAACTCAAGCCTATGATCAACATAGTGCTGTTACTGACCCTGCACCGAAGAGCCTGGATTCCCTAGTCCCTGAATTCTTGCTTGGTTGATATGAATGGGTTTCCACTTATGCTGCATGAATTCAGTCTTTCTTTTAACTTTTTCAGTCATTCTTTATTCTAACTACTTTTCCTTGAAATGTGATATGCCATCCTAAACATGACCAGGAGTGATAGAAAATAAAGTGAATTGGAACAAAACTACTGGCAACTGCGCCTTCTGTGCTGATTCTCCACCCAATCTTTTCTATACCGAGTCGTGCCACACTGTGGATGCAGAAGTTCAACCCCCTGTTCTCACTGTGAGCTATTGGACCTTTGACCCACTCCTAAAACATCCCCTGTGCCAACGGAAACACAGGCGTTATAATTAGGCAATTGGATAGCACAAATCAGTTATTTATGCTGAAGGACTGCTTGCGTTTCTCAGTACCATACAGAGGCTGAACAAGGAAGGTGATTTTTTGGAAATCTCAGTACTATATATGTGTATTATTAGGTATTCTCAGTGTTAGCAAGTGATTCAGTTTTTCTCAGAATTAATTGTATGTAAGATGTGGATTTTATTTTTTTTAAAGAGAGAAGAGATAGTTCTATAGAGCTTCTAGAGATTTTATGAATTGTGCAGCAATGGACCCTCCCAAATCCCGGCATGCATGGGAATGTAATCTTACCGTGGATGATCCTAAAGTGTTGATATCAATCTATCGCTTGTCAGAAATTTTAGCAAATTTTAACGGGACAATTCTACTAAGTTCCTGAGTCCAATTACTCATAAGAAACTCCTGTCAGGCTTTTCTCTTTTCATAAGAAAGCTGTGATTGCAAAGAACAGCCCACTAAGGAATCTTGATATAAACACAGACTTCTCTGCAGAAGATCTCTTTAAAGCTTTCTGTTTACAAGGTAGTCACAGTTGCTCTGAATGAATTCCCTGTGCTGCAGAGTTAGTGAGGAAGTGAGGACTGCCCCAGATCTAGAGTCTGTGCGCTCTTGTTAAAGGTATTTAGCAGCAGCCGGGCTGCACAGTCGTGCGGTGCACACCCTGTGCTATAGCACACATCACACACTGCCTTCAGTGCACGTCATTTCTGAGTTAGAAGTCAGCATCTTTTAGCAAGTTAGTGAGAGTATATTCCCAACAGCAAGATCTTTTTCTTACTTTTCCGGCTGTGCTCATGCTGTCTGTCCTCGCTGCTGGCAGGAGATTGATGGGTCCCTTAGACTCTTCCCTCTTGCAGTGCACTGGGCCAAGGTTGCACACAGATTTTGTTAGCTGGAGTGTCAGCTGATGCCACACGTGATCTGGCCATTTATGACACGCCCATCAGTTTATTCTCACTGCATGTTAAGTGAAAACAAAGAACACTGAACTGTTAAGGAAAACTCATTCTGGGGATGTGATTTTGGGGATATTCTGCTTTCGTTAGGCTCCACACTTCCTTTTGCATCTCTCCCCTCTCTCGGTTCACTCTTCCCCTGTCTCAGCTGCACTTTCCCCTTTCTCAGACAGGTTAGAAGTCTGCTTTCCTTTGCTGGGGAAAGCAGTAACTTAAAGTCTACATGGAGCATGGTAAGGAGGACATGAGACAATGCGGGGCAGATGGGGTGGATGGACAGAGCCTCGGGGAGGAAGGGTTGGTGTCCAGTCCTCTTCAAAGCAGAGAAGCACCCTCAGCCACAGCAAAGGTGCTGAGACCCATGGTATCTCTGAGCACACACTACTGGTCAGCATTGAGCAAGGACCTGAGGCAAGCATGGAGCTGGCCCAGAGGGTGGCAGTCATGAGTAAGAGACAGACTCCACTCCTGTCAGGAGACAGTGCCTACAACATGCCCTATGCCTGTTCCTGAGAGAACTTGGGCATATCTCCTTGCTCTTTGCTGTGGTCTCCTTCTTTGTAAGATAAGGATGAGTTCAAATGTCACTTCAATGACTGTGGGGAACAAGCAGAACAGTGCACACATGTGTTTATCATGGAGCCACATGGGTAGGGGCAGCTCAGTGAGTTACAACTGGCATGCGTGAACATAAGCTCAGCACACACTGGAGGAGAAAGGCAGAGAGTGCAGTCAGCTATGCAGGAAGCGCTAGGAGACAAAGCTATTCTCACGGAGGACTCGGGAGACTTTAGAGTTGCACTTGAGTTTGTCTAAAGAATGAATGTTTGTCAAATGGGCCAAAAGTCCCTTAATTCATGTCCTTTGTCCTTTGTTTAATGTCTAAGTTTGGGTTCGAGAACATGCATTTGATTTTTATTGAGTATTGTGTTTGCTACCAATGTTAGTGGACCAGAGTACATATCACTCCTTAAGTAAGCAAGAGGGCAGTATATATACATAAGCATATACTTTACACTTCTCTAGGGTTGTCAAAGGAACAATAATGTTGTCCATGTCCAATTTTAATTATGCTGCTGTAGACAGCTTATTAGAGGTCACATGGTCAAATCGGGCACCTCTTCCAGAGAATGGCTGTCTACCTCCCCACCTACCTTTGTTTACAATGGTCTGGATAGGAGTCAGGTGTCCCACTAGGTCCAAAGTCCAATACCTTTAAGAGTCCCACGAGAGTACTCTCTGTCCACTGTCATGGAAGAGCACAGTTTTTCTATGAAGCCCAGATGTTTAAGAAGCTAATGGATGTTTATTATGCTCTTACAACCCTAGCGGGAGTTCTTCCTACATTATTACATGATCTTAAGAGGAGCACGATGAGAGAGGTTTTGTTAGCCAGTATTACAGGTGAGGTAAGAGAAGTATAAAGATTCCCTAATGCCCTTTCTAAGACAGCAAGAATGGAACTGTGGGCAGGAAGGCTGATGTTATGGGGTTTTCTGGTGTGACCACGCAGACAGATCACTATATCATCAAAGGACACTGGATTTTGAACTTGTATTTTAACAACGTATCTTAGGGACCATTCATGTTCCCTCCCCTCCTTATTTTAATCCTTCTCTCCTTTCTTCCCTCCTTCCCTCCCTCCCTCCCCCTCCCCTCTTCTCTTCTTCCTTCCCTGTCTCCCATACCCCTTCCCTCCCTCCATCTCTGCATGATCATTGTTGGTAATTCTTCTGTCTTTAGACTAGACTCTGTCACTCATGTGGACCAGGTGCCCAGTTTGGGTTTGATGTCTCATTCTGACACCTTCAGGTATATCAAGAGGACTGTGATGTCTCAAGGGTGGCCATCCATACTGTCTTGCAAGGTGCCATAAGCTGGTAATCGGTACTGCCAGGACCTTAACACACAGCTCTCATACTCTCTGTACTGCCAAGAAGACTTGGGGCAGTCCAAAGTTCATTCAGCTCTGTACCCACAAAGGTAGCCTCCATATTTTGTAAAGCCTAATGGGAAAAATGCATACAGACGGCCTGAAATTCATATGTCATCCTATTCAACTTCAGACTTTTGTAGGCCAAAGATTTTGTCCAAGTCTCTGTGCTTAATATTTACTTAACAGATATTTGGGAAAGAGAACATCATTTATTTATACTTTGTGTATGTGTAAAGAATCAAATAGCCTTCAACTGTGCCAGTAGCAAAATATCTACTTCCTGGGTTAATGTTCTTAATCAAGACAAACCCAACACCAGATATCAAGATTTGCACAACATTTTACTTTGACCCTGAAGCCAAAGCTTGTCAGAGAGTGGCTGTGATCTTTCTTTCCCAAGGTTAGAATGTATCACCAGTTTGGATCCTGATTTTGATGTAAACATGAAGAGAGTGTTGGCAATATTTATCCAGAGACCTTGCTGTTCGAGGTCTTAGAACTAATCTCACAGTTGATAAAAAGCAGAGGTAGTCAGGGATCCACTGCAGTGTTCTGGGCCCAGGTAAAGACTGATGTGTTTAGCACATGAGGGGTGGATTCTGTAGATCATGAAGCAAAGCTTTATGTACACCGTCCTCCTTAAGGTGGTGTAGAAACAGAAGCACAATA
>NC_022022.1:32476591-32481700 GCF_000317375.1 Microtus ochrogaster | reverse complement strand
CTCTCCCTCACCCTCTCTCTCTCTCCTTCCCTCCCTGCCTCTGTTACTCCTTCCCTCCCTCCATCTCTGAATGATCATTGTTGGTAATTCTTCTGTCTTTAGACTAGACTCTGTCACTCATGTGGACCAGGTGCCCAGTTTGGGTTAAATGTCTCATTCTGACACCTTCAGGTATATCAAGAGGACTGTGATGTCTCGAGGGTGGCCATCCATACTGTCTTGCAAGGTGCCATAAGCTGGTAATCGGTACTGCCAGGACCTTAATACACAGCTCCATGAGTTGCAGACATGCTGTTTGTGCTACCAAGAAGGCTTTGGGCAGTCCTAGATTTATTCAGTTCTTTACCCACAAACGTAGCCTCTATATTTTGAAAAGTCTAAGGGGACAAAAGCATACAGACAGCCTGAAATTCATACGCCATCCTATTCAACTTCAGACTTTTGCAGTCCTACGATTTTGGCAAAGTAACTGTGGTTAATAGTTACTTGAAAGGTATTTGGGAAAGAAAAAGTCATGTATTTAGACTCTGTGTGTGTGCAAAGAATCAAATAGCCTTCAACTGCTGCCAGCAGCAAAATATCTACTTCCTGGGTTAATGTTCTTAATCAAGACAAACCCAACACTAGATATCAAGAATTTGCACAACATTTTACTTTGACCCTGAAGCCAAAGTTTGTCAGAGAGTGGCTGTGATCTTTCTTTCCCAAGGTTAGAATGTGTCACCAGTTTGGATCCTGATTTTGATGTAAATAACATGAAGAGAATGTTGGCAATATTTATCCAGAGACCTTGCTGTTCAAGGTCTTAGAACTAATCCCACAGTTGATAAAAATCAAAGGTGGTCAGGGATCCACTGCAGTGTTCTGGGCCCAGGTAAAAAGACTGACGTGTTTAGCACATGAGGGGTGGATTCTGTAGATCATGAAGCAAAGCTTTATGTACACCGTCCTCCTTAAGGTGGTGTAGAAACAGAAGCACAATAGGATACGGGTACTATACTGCAGACGGTACAGACCCCACAGACTTAGTAATACAGAATCAGAACACTGTAAATACAGACATAGTAACTTAACAATAAATGGTGATTTTTTTCATAGCATAGTGCTATTACTGTTGGCTGTAATATCCCCGATCACAGATAAAGTTTACCAGGAATCTGTTTGGCTGTTTTACTCAGCTACTCGGTTCCTGGGCGAATGGTGTGCTGTGCAGAAAGGCCTTGCCTGGGTCTGCATTTTACAGTGTTTTCCCATGGGTTCTTCCACTATTTTCAAAGTCTTCAGGGTCTTATTAAGACCTTTGACCTATCTAGAATTGATTTTTATATAAGAAAGAAGATAGGGACTATGGTTTGATTCTGCATATGGTCATATGTTTCTCCAAGAAACATTTCTTGGAGGCTGGCTTTTCATTTTGTTTTGTTTACCAGTGTTTGTTTGCAGTACCTTTGTTAAAATTCAGTTCATTGTAACCAAGTCACTGTAAAAATCACACAGATCTCTCTTCAATGGAAGTAATAGTACATTCTAGGGCCAAGTATTAGTATTAGCATAGCCTGGGAATACAGATATAGGTTACCCCAAATGCTATGTCCCAACATAGTAGAACTTTTGTGAAGTTGTTATGGAAACAGAACAAAGTGTAAATAAATTCAGATACTTTGCAAATACATTAGTTGGGGTTGGTCAGTCAGATGGGCTAAAACGGGGTGGAGGAATGTCTAGGCCTCAGGTGTGAGCTTATCAAGTTCTAAGGTTTTAGGTTGATGGAGGAGAGGTTCTGTTTGTACATTCGAAAGGGATTTACCTACTAGTCACAGTGATGATGCAGATTCGGGTGGGCAATAGATGGACGTCTAAAGGGCTAAGATAGCCCAGGATTCTTTGCCTCTGGACCTGAAGTGTTCCAGCCTCTTCACAATCACTAAAATCAGAATCAGTTGACTAGCTTCTGTAGAATACTCAGTGTAGGCAGGGTTTCCTTGGGGGAACTACGATTCCCACCCGCCTAGTTTGATGTACAATCTTGTTTTCTATTCTGCTGGTCTAGGGGTCTGTTTTGTGCTACCACCATGTTGTTTTGTTACTAGGGCTCTGGGGCCTGCGTGCAAACCAAGCACAGCTGTGCCTTGGGCATTCTCCTCACCCAGGACTCTGGTAACACAGGATGGTTTGTGCTTGCTCTTTAGTTTTAGAGACAGTTTTCCAGTTCTGTGAAGAATGCCATAGAATCTCGATGGGCTCGCTGGTGAGCTGGGAACTGCGCACGGCTATTTTAATTTGTCCCAAATCATTGAAATTTCTGCCTATTATTTCTTATTTTTCCTCCTTCTAGTTGCTTGACTATGCTGACTTAGAGTTAGTCCTCAGGCCCTGACGTCTTCTCTACTGCTTGCTCTGTGGAAGCTCTCAACTGATGTTTTAAAAAGTACACACATGGAGGCCAGAGAACCCCTCTGGAGATAGCCTCTCTCCTCCTTCCTGTGAGGGTCCCAGGCTTCTTCCCCCACTGCGCCATCTCACTGAGTGTCCAAAATTGGGTTTACTGATCATTTCATTTACAAGGTTTTTGGTTGTTTCTCTTTTTAGAATCTCTAGCTCCTTACCAAATTCTTTCATTCCTTAATTCCTTAATTGTATTCCATAATTTATCCACCTGACTATTTGTACAATTCCTGAAATCATTGGTTCCGTTTTCAATTGTCTCTTTGAATTTTTTCTAAAATAGTATTTCTATTGGGAATTTATATAATGCACCCAAATCACACTCATTCACATTCCTCCCAGGTCTACCCTCCCACCCCTGTGTTAGACGTCCAAAAACAAAACAAAACAAAACACCAAGTCAAATTGTGTTCCTTATATATACCAGCAAGCTCCCAGTGGCCTACCTGGTAAAGACAACTGAGTTTTCCCCACTCACTTCCCCCCAACCCCAAGCTCTGCCTGAAGCCATCAACTGTGAAGAGGTACCCTTTAGTGTTGTGTGATATTTGACTGTATTCTGACAAATAAAGCTTGCTTGGAGTCAGAGGTTGGAGCCAGACACTAGGTGACCTAAATTAATCATAGATGCTTGGAGGACTGTAGACAGAGAGGAAACAGGAAGTAGTAAGGCGGGGCAGAGAGAGTCTGTAGGTCCTTTTGGATGGAGGAAAGGAAGAAGTAGGAGGCAACTGCTGCCTGCTCCCTGCTTCTCAGATCTTTCGTGTTCTTTTTGATATCTGACTCTGAGCTTTTATTGACAGAGATTAATTAGATTAACATGTCATCTGACATCCAACCTTTGTGGCATGATTCCCCAAGATAGCTGCTTGCCTGTGGGTTTGCAGCCACGAGCACCCACTGGAGCTGCATTACCTGAATTTTCCTTTCCTCCCCTGAACCCCCTGAGCGACTTTGGTATTCCCTGTATCATCTCTTCTGTAGTAGTCTCCACAAACCCCAAACACCACAGTGCCTGGGCTCTGAATACCCCAGAGTTGTTCCCTCACCCAGGGCCGGCTCTGCCTTCAGTACCATCGCTCTCATGCTCCCTACCCTCCACACTGCTGCTGTTGCTCATTTCCCTGAATCCGCCTTTCAGGTGGTCTGCTTCTCCCTGTGGATTGTGTACTTCCCCCAGGCCCCCTCCTCAGGCTCCTGCCACACTAGGGGAGCCCCCTGGATACCTGCTCAGGCAACTATCACATAGTCCCAGCTCACAGATATGCATCATCTGTAGCATCTGTCCTCAGCCAGGCTGTGCATCGCCTGTGTTCTCAGTCCAGACCCTGCTACACGATGACAGTAGCCTTACACTTCAGTGTCATTGTCAGCAGACTTGGTGAGACAACTCGGAATTCTTTAAGGGGGGAATTAGCCAAAGAGATAGAGATAGAGAAAGAGAGAGAGAGAGAGAGAGGGAGAGAGAGAGAGAGAGAGAGAGAGAGAGAAAGAGAGAGAGAGAGAGAGAGGGAGAGAGAGAGAGAGAGAGAGAGAGAGAGAGAGAGAGAGAGATTTTTTTCTAAAGTTAAAAAATGGAAAACAATATTATGATAAAGGGAGTTGGATCTCTACAATGGATGGTTTGAAAATCAAACAATTAAACGATAGGGTAATTACTTTGGAGTCACGTGACGTCTATTATAATCATTATTGGTTTGATAATTCTTGTTTTATTTCTAAAGGCATTGGTATATAGCAGTGCCAACTGCGAGAAACTGACTGATAAGTAAAGGCCTTCAAAAAAACTCACTGAAACAGATAATAGAGATATGCAGATACTCACAGAGGAGTTTAAAGGAGAACCAACCAATTATACTATGAGATTAGAGAGTAGATTGCAAGGTTGTCAAATAACCAACCTAAATTTATCCAGTCACCAACATGAACAACCACAAAATGACAGGTATCCCCAAGGCTATGGAAGAGCTCACTAAACACTTGTGGAAATATCAGTTCCTTAAATCTCCTCAAATCTAATATATCCACAGGAATCCAGTGAGTTCTTCCATAGACTAAGGAAGTGATATTCTCATTTGATACGCATTCACCTTTTGTGAGGCAGATGTTAAATTTATGGGCAACTATTAATAGAATTATCCTACACGACAGGGAAAGACTTGGTTACAGCAGTATTGGAACCTGAAACTCAGTTACAGAGGAGGATCCAGTGAAAAGATGAAGCTAGGACCATTGAACAATGAAATAGGACTAGAGGTATTGATTTCTCAAGTCCAGCTTCTGGGAGAGGCAGATTATGTTGATGTATGAAGACAATCTGTGAATTCCAGAGAGAAAAGAATATCAGATGTCACAAGAGACATTGTCCCCAGTAGGAAAGATGACATAAGTTAGTCAAATCAGAAGGAAGGCTGGGCACCCTGCAGCTCCCCATCTGAGGTGTGGTAGCTCTCACTTGGGGGTGAAAACAGAATCATAGAAAATTCAGTGTCTTGGTCCAAATCAGGAGCAGAAGGAGAGGGAGCACGAGCAAGGAACTCAGGACAGCAAGGGGTGCACCCACACAGTGAGACAATGGGGATGTTCTATTGGGAACTCACCAAGGCCAGCTGGCCTGGGTCTGAAAAAGCCTGGGATAAAACCGGACTTGCTGAACATACCGGA
>NC_022022.1:32410013-32476491 GCF_000317375.1 Microtus ochrogaster | reverse complement strand
GGATGCTCACCTTACTAGACCTGGATCGAGGTGGGGGTTCCTTGGACTTCCCACAGGGCAGGGAACCCTGATTGCTCTTCAGGCTGAGGAGGGAGGGGGACTTGATTGGGGGAGGGGAAGGGAACTGGGAGGCGGTGGCGGGGAAGAGACGGAAATCTTTAATAAATAAAAAAATTCTGAAGATAAAGTATCCACGCATAAATAAGCATACTGCAGATTTACTAAAATCGTCCTACCCAAGCATTGGGCTGTTCTGTGCCTCTTGAAACCTTTCTCCAAATAGATGGTTTCTGTTGCTAGCAGGTGTTTTGCTTTGTTTTTTGAAAGAGGAATTGAAGCATGTTGATGCATTGCCTAGTCTAAGGCTACTTTGTAGAGTTGTTGGCAAAGTAGAAACGCTTCGTGTTAGCTGGAAAGCTACCACTAGTGACTTTTTCTCCTTAACATTCCCTAGCTTTGCTCAAGTATACCTTTAAGGGAAGTCTGTGAGCTTACAAAGGCCATCATGAATTATACCATACAGCTCATGTTCACGCAGAGATTTAGAGCTAGAAGGAATCCTTGAGATTACCTATTAAATTATGCTCCAGAGTTCTGGTATTTGGTGAAAGTGTCCCCGGGCTGCCCTCTCCACACCGTGTCACGGTTGTGGAGAAGTTGAAGCTGTATCACTCCATTAATACTGATACAACAGCAAACCCTGTGGAACACTCTGAAAGCATATTGTATTTTGCCTTTTATTAGAGTTAATTATATCCATGTCTGGTTCTTGCTTTTGGCTATGGGCATCCTGAATTTGATTACTTTGCTGTCTTAATCTTTGAACTAGCTTCCATAAAATTCTTGGCTAAAAAAAGGAACAATTAGAGAAACTTATCTAAGAAGCAAGCAAACAACACCCAGTCCTCAGAAATACTATAATCCTATTGTTGAAACAATTCAGATCTCAATTTCCTTACAGGGCAAGGGAGAGGAAAAAATGTGTTAGACCACAGTCCCAGGAGACACTATAGTCCATTGTAATACGTGACATAAAAAAAAAATAAAACTCCATAGCAACTGAGGAAATTGAAATGACAAATTAGTATTTGATTGCATTAGATAGAATCTCTTTTAGGATTGATGTTAGTCTTGGGGTTATGTTTTTAAGGTTCTGTATCTTTTGGTAGTTACATCCTGATAGTCATAAAGTAACATATCTGAAATTGGCCTCAAATAATTATGTCAGAAATTATACATGAAGCCAGTCTGGCCATGCACTGAACTTGTTGGAGAATGACTATCCTTTCTGTGAGGTTAACTGAGGTCATTGGAGGGAGAGATGCACCAATTCTCCACTTTCTGTCCTTTCCTGGGTTAGGACTGCAATCGTAGGGTCCAATCCCTGCATATCCTGCTTTCCCACTTCTCTCTCTGTCTCTCGCTGCCTCTCTCTCTCTGTCTCTGCCTCTCATCTCTCTGTTTCTGCCTCTGTAGCTCCCTCTCTCTCTCTCTGTCTCTCTCTCTGTCTCTCTCTGTCTCTCTGTCTCTCTCTCTCTCTCACACACACATTTACAAACCATTAGGTATTTAAAGATTGATGCTAAGATCTTTGTTTCTTTATTTCTCTATCTTGGTAGCACACATTCAGTTTCTCAAGTGTTAAAATGCAGAAGCCTGATATTTTTCAATAATAATGTCTGCAGAAATATGATCCTTCCTTTAAATCCTAAGTGCTCAAATCTCTTGCCATTAGAATGATTGTTTTTTCATGTAAAATGGAGTTTTGATTGCCTTTCATTCAACACTGTGCTTCTAAATTTCAATTATGTATGAATATATATACATTATACTTACATGCAGAACTATTTTAGTGTTTCCTATTAAAATCACATTCTTTTTTTTTAAAAAAAAAGAAAATTCAGTGTCTCGCAGAAAGCTTACATGATTACTTTATTGGCAATGTCTCTAAGGAACAACATTAGTGCTGTATGTGGCTAATGTCGTGATTCAGTGGGGTGCAGGGGTCAGGAGTAGGAAGACATCAGTATGGTCTCAGAACGTCAGCACAGTCCGGATACTGAAATATGAGATATAAGATGTTGGTTCACATTCCCAGAACTCAGAGTGCCCAGAGGGTAAATAAAGCATGTGTTATGAGTCTCAGTGAAAACCATCCATAACAGACATTTCATGCTGGCTATTTGCCATACACTTTGTAGAAGCTTTTTAGGCATTGTCTCATTTAAACTTCATCCTAAGCAGCAGCACTATGAGGTCCATTATCATAGGTTGTCCATTTTAAAGACTGTGAAAACTGAGGCTTAGCCTTATAACATTCCCTGGGTCATACATGTGCGTGCAGAGTCTGAACGGTCACAGAAGTCCCATTTTTGCTCTTATTCCATTTCTTCTTCATTTCTGTTGACCATTTCCCCTACCGTAAAAATAATCTCTTTCCCCCACCCACCCCATACAAAGAATCTTAAAGCTCTCACCTCTTTCCAGAGTGAAGCAGCTCAAACGCTTCATTGATTTTCTCAAAAGGTAAAACATGGGTAATTAACTGCTCCAATGGAAACTTTTTAGCCATGAAATCAGCCACAAGCTTGGGGACAGAATCTTTACTCTTAAAGCCTGAAAGGAGAGAGCAGCACCGTGAGATGCAGCCAGGGGGCAGGCAGGAGAATTAGACAAGAGATCTTCCAAAGAAACCAAGTTCCTAACAGTGCCCATGCTGCCACCTGAGCGGCAGACGCGGGACTCAAAAACCCTTTGCATGGCATTAATGTCTTATAACATGCCACCTGATGTCAGGATCCCTGGCTGATGACGGCAGCTTAGTAGATCTTTCCTATAGAAATCAGTGCAGATGTGTATAGCCAAAGGAAGGGAGTGTAGGCAAACATGACTGCCTTGGGCTCTCTCCAACCTGTAAGGCATTTTTGAGCCTTACAGAGACCCAAGTAGAAGGAGTCAGGAAAGCCCTGGCTTGTTTATGGGGAGCACAGCAGCCTATCTTGTGAATTCCTGTATCAGTTCTTGCTGTAGAGAGATCATGGTTTTCATGCTGCCTTCTCAGAACTTTTCTGTTTCAAAAAGGAAGAAATTCTGAAAAAAGTTACGAATTAGATCCTCAAAGCTTGGGAGATGGTTAAGGTAATTAAATTCTTTTAGTTTTTTCCTGACATTGGATTTTTATTGATTATCTGTGAATTTCACACAATGCCCCTGATCATACTCACTTCTCATTTTTCCCAGTCACCCTGTAATCCTGTGACCTCTCAAGAAAAAAAAATACCAGTCCAATTCATGTTTCCTATGTTCTCACTGGAGCATGGCCAAACTCCCAGTGGCCAGCTTCTTAGAGAAAACTGAGTCGTTCCTTACCACCACCCCACCAAAAGCCACTACCTGTGGAGAGCAACACTTGAGCATCCCTGTCACAGTTTCTAAGGATTCTATTCAATGGCATCCTGTCTGGACTGTTTCTTTTAAGGGTAGAAGTGCAGGTAGGGGGAGAGGTTGTCATGGCTGCTGTGTTGATCTCCAGAAGAAAAAAGAAAACAAATAAACAAACCCAGTAACATTTAACAGTGGTTTCAGAGCTGGGGGAGCCTGTAACTCCAGGTCTGCAGAGAGGAAATTGGAAGATTCCTGGGATTGGCTGGGTAGGAAGTCTAGCCTGACCATGAGCTGCAGGCCACTGAGACCCCAGAGGCAATGAGCAAGGCTGATTGCTCCTGTAGCTACATCAAATGTTCTCTGACTCCACACACACGCACATGTCCACCTTGACACACAAGAACACATACAGAACTTGATCCTCAGCTATGAATACATACCGCCAAATATTGCTCCTTTCCACGTACGTCCCAGCAGCAGTAGCAAGGGGTTCATAGAGATGCTTTGGGAATTAGGAGGCGTCCCAACAATAACACTTACACCACACGATGCATGGCTGCTTAACAGGGAAGACATCTGGAATATAAATAATACTTAAAGTGGATATTCTCATGGTCTACTCATGATATACAGTTTCATATCATATGAAGATATGTACAGAGAAATTTTTTGGGAAAAGGAGTGAATGAATGAATTTATATTCAAGTCTTCCTTATCAACTAATAAAGAATCTAGTCCCATTGGGAGCCCGTGCAGTCTGGGTCCTCCAAGGAGAACATTGTTTCCTCATCACGTGACTCTCAGGCTTCCTATGCGTAGGTTCACTCACTGTCATTGTCCATTAACCACAGTTTTGAAGTTTGCACTCTAAGACAGAACTTAGATGGTGAAGATGTAATGATGACATCATCAGAAGTTGTCTCTTATCTATTTGTCCACCTCCCTTTATAACACGTCCCTACTGTGGGGCTTAGATCAAGAATGGGCAAGTGTTCAGTGGCTGTGAATCCAGTGTGTGCATTGGTTTTACATTATTCTGTTATCTGTAGACATCCAGGAATTTTCACTTTCAATTCTTTTATTTAAAATTCTGTAGTAAAAGATGGTATTTAATCCTCAAATATGCATGTTGCCTGGTATTTTGATTTTGAAATATGACATTTAGAAAACCAAATGTCCTCAGAACACATGAGTATCAGACATTTAGATCTTCAAATCCACTGTCAACCTAGGCTCAGATGAGCAAACAGGGAGACTGTCTAGGAAATCACAGAGGAGGATGACCATAGGAAAGCCAGAACCCTGAGCGTTGAAGGACTCCCCATCCACAGAGGAGACGCTAGCTTCTCTTGACATCTTGTCTCAGTTCGAGGCTGAGAAGAATGTCCATCTCAGGGCACCATTCCCATTCTCTATTTCCAACTCTGCCAAGGCTTTCTGGAGGACCTCAGTAATGGTGATTCTTTACATCTCTGGGGATGCTTCTCTAGAACTCCAGAGGTTTTAGGGTGGCTGATATGTACTGAAGAAGTTACATACTTAGTAATGTATGGTGTTTGCAACTATATGGATAATATTCATTTCAAAAGTTTAAGCACTGTAAGCTTGGCAATAGTCTTTCTTATCATTATCGCCAGCTGATTTAATTGAGTGCTTACCCCATGGCAGCTGGCTCCGTGCTAAGTATTTTACATGCACTATGTCATGTAGATCATAAATAGCCCTACAAAAATGTGCATCTCTTTTCTTTTCTGTTTTTTTTGGGGGGGGGTGGGGTTTCGAGACAGGGTTTCTCTGTGGTTTTGGAGCCTGTCCTGGCAATAGCTCTTGTAGACCAGGCTGGTCTCGAACTCACAGAGATCTGCCTGCCTCTGCCTCCCGAGTGCTGGGATTTAAGGCGTGCGCCACCATCG
Organism: Microtus ochrogaster; assembly: GCF_000317375.1. NCBI lineage: Eukaryota > Metazoa > Chordata > Mammalia > Rodentia > Cricetidae > Microtus > Microtus ochrogaster. The sequence goes on along the minus strand of NC_022022.1, from coordinate 32,471,194 downwards.
TCCGGCTCTGTTTTTTGTTTGTTTGTTTGTTTGTTTGGTTATTGGAAGAGAAGATAGAAGGGGCAGAGTCCAGTAGATTCAAGTCCTTGTGTGCGAGAGTGGTGGGAGGGAGAGAGACACAGAGAACCAATATTTGTATCTCCTAAATTTAGGGGCAACGACATAATCTATGAATTTTATTTTGAAAAGTATTTACTCCAACATGTAGATCTGGGTGTTTTTGTTGCCTGGTACAGTGCCGTCTCTGAGATGAAAACATGGTGATCCATTAAAGCAGCCACTCCTCTACATGTTTGATGCTAATGAAATAATACTTGGCCTCATATTACTCATTATTCCTTTTGGCCACATGATGAGACTTGAAAATGCTTTTCAGAATAGTTAATATCAAATATTGTATAATATTAAGAATGTGGAAAAAAGTCTATTTGTCTATTTAGGTCCAGAGTTTGTTTTTAATTCCCTTGATGAATTGATTTTTTACAAAAAAATCCAAAACAAACAAACAAACAAAAAACTCTCTGAAAAGCTTTCCTGTATTAATGGGGGATTATTACTTCAGACAAATTTGTAGAACTTACAAATCGAAAGGTTTGTCAGAACACCGAATTAATCAATATGAGTAGAAACAGGAGATGGAAAATTACTACTCAAAAATAGCTTTCTGCATGAGATTTCTATTCTTCTGTCTGGAGCACATTATGGATGGCAGAAGGACAGATCTCAAGGCATGCCACAGCACCTACCATGGTGTCAAGGCGACCGATTACTTCAAAGGAGAAGTCCACTCCTCCATCGGTCATTTCCTGGAGTACTTCATGGATGGGTTTGCTGTAGTCCAAAGGATTGATGCACTCAGTGGCACCCAATTCTTTGGCCTTCGCAAACTTGTCTTTGTTGATGTCCACAGCGATGATCCTGGCTGCTCCAGCTGTTTTACAGCCAATGATGACAGACAGACCGACACCTCCAAGGCCAAACACAGCACAGGTGGAGCCTGGGGTCACCTATGTTTGCAGAAAATGCAAAAGATGGACCAAAGAGTGATTGCTAGGCAGTGCTCCATGCTGCACAAGGCACCTTGCTTTGTCCTCTGTCATGGCCTCTCAGATGTCATTCCACCTGCTTCCAAAACTTCTTCAGGCTATAGCTGCCCAAAGGGGTACAACAGTGGTTCTCAAAATTTGTTCTATATTAGATATATCTGGGGAGTTATCATTTTTTGTTCATCTCAGGATCCAGTAACAGCCTCTACCAGTTAATTGGAATCTCTGCATGCAGAACCCCATTCTAATTCAATGGGAAACCTTAGTGAGACCAGCTGTACTGATGATCATTGAACTTGACATAGAAATGACTTACACCTTCAAGGGCTACACAATGACATCTTACACATACACAAAATCAATTTGTGTAAGTGAAACAAATGATCATGGTTCCTCCAAGAGACTGCAGGGTAGTCAAACCATCCTTCCATCATTAATTCCTTGGTTCAGTATCATTCAGTAGTCACAACCAGGGTTACTGGAGCAAAAGTCTTCTGGGAAGCATTGACAAGTCATCCCTGGCTTAACAGGAAAGTGGATAGGAAACTTTAAGAAAATACAGCAAGAGACCAATGTTGTCTTTGTGAGACTTTAAGCCTGCCTTAAATTGGTCTGTATTTTAATAACAATGACTGAAATCCTTGACCACAAGTACCCATGGCTTGCGAGACTCACTCAGTTCTCCTGTTGAAACAGATGAGCAACTGCACAAGGAGTAACTGCATTTAGGGTTGAAGCTAATGAAATACATATAGAATGTAATTATTGAACAAATGTATTTACTTTCTCTTAACTCAGTAAGAACATCAATTTCATCTATAATAAAGGTGAATTTTCTTCAGTGTTCAAAAATCCTTTTGGATATTTTATTCCTATTAATATTTTAATCAGCACCATCAACCTATGAAGATGATGTGGGAGAATCCTAGAGTCATAGACTGAGGTTCTAAAGGATCTACTAACAAACTTGCTTAGGCTATACTAGATCACACACAGTTGAGGTTAGCTAAAGGAGCAGTCTCTCATGCGATGTGCACACACTAAGAGACAGAAACTGTAGGAAAGATAGACCTCTAACACAACCGAGGTTTAAATTTTCTGGGATAATGTGGCTGATAAACTTTGTTCTTAATCCCCATAACGAAAGGAGACAACCTCAGCCTGCATCTGGCCGTTATCAAAGGTCACGTTCATCGTGATGCTCTTTCAAAGAACATCAGGCAGCTCAGAGGGGCCGCCCTGGTCCAGTGCCGTTAAGTCCTGGTTCATCACTAAGCCTTGGTTTTCTTTTCAGGAAATTTCCACCACTCAGGCAGGTTGGATCTCAGTAGCAGTGCAGGTCTTTTTAAAAACACTGGTGACAGCATTTGTGCCGTGCAGATCTCCCCACTTTGGCTTACTTTAGAGATAACAGTGATGACATCTCCACTTTAAAATCTTCCATTTGTCCCAAATGGCCAAGTGTTCCAGTTTCTGACTCTTTAAAACATGTTTTATTGCTCAAGTGTATCTTGGGACTGGGACATAACAGAGCTTTGCAGACAACAGCAATTGCAAAGTGTTACAGCTGCGGATCTACATAAGTTTCAAACAATTTCTATGAGAGGCCAGTTACCATTGGGAAATTGGCAGAACAGGATGCATATTATTATAGAGCTTTTCTTTGAGTGTGTGGAGGGAATTCTTGCTGGAGTTGGACAGACTTATCTTTTCTACAAAAACACTCTCTGATGCCTGTGAGCAATTTCTTTCCCAACAATACATACGTAGCTTGGACCATGGGCCACTGTCCATCTTACCTTGGCGACTTTGACAGCAGAGCCATAGCCAGTTGAGAACCCGCAGCCGATGAGGCAGACTTTGTCCAGGGGTGAAGCTGCATCGATTTTAGCCACTGCCATCTCATCTACCACAGTGTACTGGGAGAAGGTGCTGGTGCTGATGAAGTTGTGGATTGACTTCCCCTTGCATGTGAACCTGGTGGTGCCATCTGACATAGTCCCCCGAGGGTTTGCCAAACTGGCCAGTGAAACACAGCAAACAAAGGACATGAGACAGAAGAAAACCAGTGTGCAACCTAATTGTTCAAGAAGACAATAAGAAAACAGTGTGTAACTTAATTGTACAAGACGAAATAAGAAACCTACCTTGTTACACATAAGTTGCCCTCCGGGTGCTTGCAGATCCTGCAATTTCCACATTGGGGAGAAAAGAGCGGGATGACTTTATCACCTGGAAGGGGAACAAGAAAATGCTTAAATGTCGACCCAAGAATAACAAGGCAGGAACATGAAAACTACATGTAGAGATATGTGTCCTTGAAAGGTTTCTAAGAAATAGAGCCCAACTGCACAACGTCATGCATGGGCATTGCTCTTCATCCAGGTTGCTATGTGCCAGAAGTTTCCTGAAACAAAAAGGAAATGTAAAACAGCTACATCTACTGATGAGCGACTAACTTTCACTGTGTGCCTCATTTGCTCTTGGGTGCTTTCCACGTATTAGGCCTAGCCAACCCTTAGATATACTCACTGCTAAGTATAAATATATACTTTAGTTGCCATGAGTTACTAAATTCCCATGAGATGTTGGACAATTCTGAATTTGTTATAATAGTTAAAATGAAACTAAAATAAGACCAAACCCAATATAGGAAACATTTCATAATAAAAAGAAGACAAACTAAGCTTGATCATAAGATAAAATTCAAATGAGAATTTTGATAGCTAGTTTTTTACTGAAAAAGATTTGTCCTGTTTTTATGTGCATGTCCAAGGATCCATGTGTGTATGCGCTTGTGTGTGTGTCTGTCTGTGTGTGCCCTTGAAGGCCAGCAGAGGGCGCTGGATCCCGAGCAGCTGGAGTTACAGGTGTCTGTCAACTGACTAAGGGGATGACCTCACCCACCGAGTCCTTTCTCCATCACCCAGGTTTTGGTTTTTCAAAGTGATTATGCTTCTCTTATTATGAAACAAAAGCTTTAAGAATAATCTTCGCTATTTTTGAGGACACAGACTGAAATGTGACAGAGAAGGGACGACTTGCTCTGGACATCTCAGTCCTTGATAATGAGTTAGAGATTTCCCCTGAGAAATAAAAGGTGAATTTTTTTTTAGATAATTGTTTGTGAACTATCTTTTTTTTTCCTGCTATAGACAAAGCATCCTGAGAAGTAAAGGTACTGTTTTACTGTTAGCCTTTTTCCTAATTAAAGGAAACACCAATACTTAACTCCAGTCAAACGAGTTCTTTTCTTATTTTCTGGTTATTTGGAATGCAAGAAATGTCTGACTCTTCTGGCTAAAGTGATCTTTTTGGAGATGAAAATAATTTTGTTTTTAAATCACATGTGCTACCTATGTTATTGTACAAATCAATGACCGGATCACTATGCTTCACAGATAAAATGAATGTGTGATGACACCACAGAAAATATATTTTTAATCAACGTTTACATCCAAATATAAACAAAGTTAAAATAAAAACATGAATAAAGTAAAAAGCAATGTGCAGACTACCACCTTCAGCCCAACTAGAGATAATACAATGGTGTTTGTGTTTGCAGAACTTTGGCTACATTTTTCCCTCTGTGGTCTCCTCTTATATTGTATTATGTTTCTATATAGAAGAAGGAGGAACATAAAGGAGAAGAGAAAACCATCATGTGGATGCAATGCGGTTAAACCTACGGCATCCTACAGGAGAGGCATCCTGAAGCCAGGCGAGCAGTCGGGTCTCTGAACTCAGCACAGAGCAGCTTCCCTACATCTAGGCACTCAGAACCTGGACCTGCAGGTCTTGCCTTTGCCCCATTTGTAGGTTTGTTTGGATCCTGAAAAGTCCCTGGTGCTCAGGGACGTTGAAGTGGAAGTTAGCAGACGATGAACTCTGAAGGTCACAGTGGAGACTCTCACAGAGCACCTGACACCTAGTAGATGATAAATAGATGTTGAAAGAGAAAAGACATGATTGGATGCCCAGGACAGAGGTATGCAGGGAGGAAGAGGTGGAAACCCTGTGACCTTGTGCCAGATTTCAAGTCTCCTACTGCCTGGGCTCCTCTTTTGGGATGGATGTGTTTGGATCAATCAGAGAGAAAGCACAAGCCCTGATGGTAAAGAATTCTGTACCTGGTTTGACAGAAGTCACCCCTTCTCCGACGCTCTCCACAATGCCAGCTCCCTCGTGGCCTAGAACTGCAGGAAGTGGTGTACTCAGGCTTCCGGCAACCACGTGTTCGTCTGTACGGCAGACCGAGGTGGCCACCATCTACAGATTAGAGATAGAGTTTGTTGAGCCGTGATAGCAATTGAGAAGGTTTAGTACACCTAATCTGAATGGTGCTTCTGAGAAGCCTGCTAACATTCCCTATTGCTTCTGATTCGATTTAGGTCCAAGATTTTTCCCATGCTTTTCTATCTTTTCCCAGTTAAAAAGCTTAAGCATCAAGGATCATCCTGTGAATTAAGGGACCCTAAAAAATGTAGTTTATACAACATACAAAATATATACATTGTTATGGAGTTAGAGCTAAACAATGAGCACCAAGAAATTACCTAATAACCTAATATTAATTGCTTTTGGACTCAGGATTTTAGCACTTTACAAACTCATAAACATAAAAAAATTTTCGGGGATTATGTTAAACTTTGAACTTTCAGCGGCTGAAGTCAACAGCTAAGCTCAGCAACAGGCTCATTCATTGTCATGGCGAGCATATGAAACGGGATGTTAATGGACAGTTGGACATTTATATGTGGTATTTTCTGAGTTTTTCAAACCTAATATTTCAGACGGTAGAAAGGGACTTTACCTTAATGCGGACTTCATGGGCCTTGGGGGGTGCGACTTCTATGTCCTCGATGGAGAAGGGCTTCTTGGTCTCCCATAGTACAGCTGCTTTGCACTTGATCACCTGGAAGATGAAGGGTTACTGCAGCTCCATGGAGATCATCACAATTGTGTCTTTCTATTTCCTATGCACAGGGTCTGTCCACAGGTCTGCCACCCATTGTTATATAGAAATGGACGCTTCTCTTTTACAAGGAGTCAAAACACCCTGAGAAACGTGTGACACCATAGTAGGTCAGGAAAAGAAAGGTCACACATCGGGTATGAATTGGTGTATGTGTACTCTTTCAGGCCATGCTTGTACCCTTTTGTTTCCTGATAGTCACTGGTACTGTTCTGAAAGAGGTTGTTTGACTGAAATCATGGGATTGATGTGGGATTATCTTCTATATGCTGTGAGTATGCTCTATTACCATTGGTTAATAAAGAAGTTGCCTTGCCCTATGACAGGGCAGAATATAGCCAGGCTGGAAGAGATATATATATAGAGAGAGTAGGCAGAGTCAGGGAGATGCCATGTAGCTGTCGAATGAGAAAGACTGCCAATGGAACCCCACCGGTACCCACAGACTACTGCAGTCATTTCTAATAATACATAGGTTAATAGAAATGGATAATTTAAGATATAAGAGCTATTTAGGAATAGTGTTATTATCAATAAAGTTTCTGTGTGGCTATTCAGGTCTGGGCATCCAGGAAACGAACCAACAGCCTCCACTTACATTGGATATAGGTTTATTTTAAATTATAATTATCAATATATTTTGAAGTGCTATTTTGTGCATTCTAGGTAAGTACTCTGTAACAGAGAACTCCCAGGCTTTGGATTTCTGAGACAATATTCTAATGAGCTTCCCAGGCTGCCCTTGAACTAGGAACCTTTCTGTCTTGGGCTTTCTAGCATTGAGATTTCAGGGATGGTCTATCATACCTGGCTACATTGTTATTTTCCTGTTATATGCAGTATAAACTCAAGCCTATGATTACCATAGCCCTGTTACTGACCCTGCACCTAAGAGCCTGGATTCCCTAGTCCCTCGATTCTTGTTTGGTTGATAGGACTGGGTTTCCATTTATGCTGCATGAATTCAGTCTTTCTTTTAACTTTTTCAGTCATTCTTTATTCTAACTACTTTTCCTTGAAATGTGATATGCCATCCTAAACATGACCAGGAGTGATAGAAAATAAAGTGAATTGGAACAAAACTACTGGCAACTGCGCCTTCTGTGCTGATTCTCCACCCAATCTTTTCTATACCGAGTCGTGCCACACTGTGGATGCAGAAGTTCAACCCCCTGTTCTCACTGTGAGCTATTGGACCTTTGACCCACTCCTAAAACATCCCCTGTGCCAACGGAAACACAGGCGTTATAATTAGGCAATTGGATAGCACAAATCAGTTATTTATGCTGAAGGACTGCTTGCGTTTCTCAGTACCATACAGAGGCTGAACAAGGAAGGTGATTTTTTGGAAATCTCAGTACTATATATGTGTATTATTAGGTATTCTCAGTGTTAGCAAGTGATTCAGTTTTTCTCAGAATTAATTGTATGTAAGATGTGGATTTTATTTTTTTTAAAGAGAGAAGAGATAGTTCTATAGAGCTTCTAGAGATTTTATGAATTGTGCAGCAATGGACCCTCCCAAATCCCGGCATGCATGGGAATGTAATCTTACCGTGGATGATCCTAAAGTGTTGATATCAATCTATCGCTTGTCAGAAATTTTAGCAAATTTTAACGGGACAATTCTACTAAGTTCCTGAGTCCAATTACTCATAAGAAACTCCTGTCAGGCTTTTCTCTTTTCATAAGAAAGCTGTGATTGCAAAGAACAGCCCACTAAGGAATCTTGATATAAACACAGACTTCTCTGCAGAAGATCTCTTTAAAGCTTTCTGTTTACAAGGTAGTCACAGTTGCTCTGAATGAATTCCCTGTGCTGCAGAGTTAGTGAGGAAGTGAGGACTGCCCCAGATCTAGAGTCTGTGCGCTCTTGTTAAAGGTATTTAGCAGCAGCCGGGCTGCACAGTCGTGCGGTGCACACCCTGTGCTATAGCACACATCACACACTGCCTTCAGTGCACGTCATTTCTGAGTTAGAAGTCAGCATCTTTTAGCAAGTTAGTGAGAGTATATTCCCAACAGCAAGATCTTTTTCTTACTTTTCCGGCTGTGCTCATGCTGTCTGTCCTCGCTGCTGGCAGGAGATTGATGGGTCCCTTAGACTCTTCCCTCTTGCAGTGCACTGGGCCAAGGTTGCACACATATTGTTAGCTGGAGTGTCAGCTGATGCCACACGTGATCTGGCCTTTATTGACACACCCATTAGTTTATTCTCACTGCAAGTTAAGGGGAGGCACTGTCCTGTCTAGGAAACTTTGTTCTGGGGATGTGATGTTGGGGACATTCTGCTTTCGTTAGGCTCCACACTTCCTTTTGCATCTCTCTCCCCTCTCTCGGTTCACTCTTCCCCTGTCTCAGCTGCACTTTCCCCTTTCTCAGACAGGTTAGAAGTCTGCTTTCCTTTGCTAGGGAAAGCAGTAACTTAAAGTCTACATGAAGCATAGTAAGGAGGACAGCGGACAAAGCGGGGCAGATGGGGTGGACAGACAGAGCTTCAGGGGAGGAAGGGTTGGTGTCCAGTCCTCTTCAAAGCAGAGAGGTACCCTCAGCCACAGCAAGGTGCTGAGACCCCTGGTATCTCTGCAGCACACACTACTCGTCAGCATTGAGCAAGGACCTGAGGCAAGCATGGAGCTGGTCCAGGGGGTGACAGCCATGAGTAAGAGACAGACTTCACTTCTGTCAGGAGACAGTGCCTACAACATGCCCTATGCCTTTTCCTGAGAGAACTTGGGCATATCTCCTTGCTCTTTGCCGTGGTCTCCTTCTCTGTAAGATAAGGGTGAGTTAGAGTGTCACTTCAATGACTGTGGGGAACAAGCAGAACAGTGCACACATGTGTTTATCATGGAGCCACATGGGTAGGGGCAGCTCAGTGAGTTACAACTGGCATGCGTGAACATAAGCTCAGCACACACTGGAGGAGAAAGGCAGAGAGTGCAGTCAGCTATGCAGGAAGCGCTAGGAGACAAAGCTATTCTCACGGAGGACTCGGGAGACTTTAGAGTTGCACTTGAGTTGGTCTAAAGAATGAATGTTTGTCAAATGGGCCAAAAGTCCCTTAATTCATGTCCTTTGTCCTTTGTTTAATGTCTAAGTTTGGGTTCGAGAACATGCATTTGATTTTTATTGAGTATTGTGTTTGCTACCAATGTTAGTGGACCAGAGTACATATCACTCCTTAAGTAAGCAAGAGGGCAGTATATATACATAAGCATATACTTTACACTTCTCTAGGGTTGTCAAAGGAACAATAATGTTGTCCATGTCCAATTTTAATTATGCTGCTGTAGACAGCTTATTAGAGGTCACATGGTCAAATCGGGCACCTCTTCCAGAGAATGGCTGTCTACCTCCCCACCTACCTTTGTTTACAATAGTCTGGATAGGAGTCAGGTGTCCCACTAGGTCCAAAGTCCAATACCTTTAAGAGTCCCACGAGAGTACTCTCTGTCCACTGTCATGGAAGGGTACAGTTTTTCTATGAAGCCCAGATGTTTAAGAAGCTAATGGATGTTTATTATGCTTTTACAACCCTAGCGGGAGTTCTTCCTACATTATTACATTATCTTAAGAGCAGCACGATGAGAAAGGTTTTCTTAGTATTACAGGTGAGGTAAGAGAAGTATAAAGATTCCCTAATGCCCTTTCTAAGACAGCAAGAATGGAACTGTGGGCAGGAAGGCTGATGTTATGGGGTTTTCTGGTGTGACCACGCAGACAGATCACTATATCATCAAAGGACACTGGATTTTGAACTTGTATTTTAACAACGTATCTTAGGGACCATTCATGTTCCCTCCCCTCCTTATTTTAATCCTTCTCTCCTTTCTTCCCTCCTTCCCTCCCTCCCTCCCCCTCCCCTCTTCTCTTCTTCCTTCCCTGTCTCCCATACCCCTTCCCTCCCTCCATCTCTGCATGATCATTGTTGGTAATTCTTCTGTCTTTAGACTAGACTCTGTCACTCATGTGGACCAGGTGCCCAGTTTGGGTTTGATGTCTCATTCTGACACCTTCAGGTATATCAAGAGGACTGTGATGTCTCAAGGGTGGCCATCCATACTGTCTTGCAAGGTGCCATAAGCTGGTAATCGGTACTGCCAGGACCTTAACACACAGCTCTCATACTCTCTGTACTGCCAAGAAGACTTGGGGCAGTCCAAAGTTCATTCAGCTCTGTACCCACAAAGGTAGCCTCCATATTTTGTAAAGCCTAATGGGAAAAATGCATACAGACGGCCTGAAATTCATATGTCATCCTATTCAACTTCAGACTTTTGTAGGCCAAAGATTTTGTCCAAGTCTCTGTGCTTAATATTTACTTAACAGATATTTGGGAAAGAGAACATCATTTATTTATACTTTGTGTATGTGTAAAGAATCAAATAGCCTTCAACTGTGCCAGTAGCAAAATATCTACTTCCTGGGTTAATGTTCTTAATCAAGACAAACCCAACACCAGATATCAAGATTTGCACAACATTTTACTTTGACCCTGAAGCCAAAGCTTGTCAGAGAGTGGCTGTGATCTTTCTTTCCCAAGGTTAGAATGTATCACCAGTTTGGATCCTGATTTTGATGTAAACATGAAGAGAGTGTTGGCAATATTTATCCAGAGACCTTGCTGTTCGAGGTCTTAGAACTAATCTCACAGTTGATAAAAAGCAGAGGTAGTCAGGGATCCACTGCAGTGTTCTGGGCCCAGGTAAAGACTGATGTGTTTAGCACATGAGGGGTGGATTCTGTAGATCATGAAGCAAAGCTTTATGTACACCGTCCTCCTTAAGGTGGTGTAGAAACAGAAGCACAATAGGATACGGGTACTATACTGCAGACGGTACAGACCCCACAGACTTAGTAATACAGAATCAGAACACTGTAAATACAGACATAGTAACTTAACAATAAATGGTGATTTTTTTCATAGCATAGTGCTATTACTGTTGACTGTAATATCCCCGATCACAGATAAAGTTTACCAGGAAGCTGTTTTTTTTTCTGATTGGTTAGATTTTATTTGGTATTCATTTTTTTTATTTTTATTTTTTTTATTTTTTTATTTTATTTCTTTTTATTGAGAAAAGAAAAAAAAGTATCTGCCTCCTCCCAGCCTCCCATTTCCCTCCCCCTCCTCCCACCCTTCTCTCCCTCCTCCAAGCTCCTCTCCCCCTCCCTCTCCAGTTCCTAGAGCAGTCAGGGTTCCCTGCCCTGTGGAAAGTCCAAGGTCCGCCCCCCTCCGTCCATGTCTAGGAAGGTGAACAACCAAACTGGCTAGGCTTCCACAAAGCCAGAACATGAAGTAGGGTCAAAACCCCGTGCCATTGTCCTTGGCTTCTCATCAGCCTTCATTGTTCGCCATGTTCAGAGAGTCCGGTTTTATCCCATGCTTTCTCAGTCACAGTCCAGCTGGCCTTGGTGAGCTCCCAATAGATCAGCCCCATTGTCTCAGTGGGTGGGTGAGCCCCTTGTGATCCTGACTTCCTTGCTCATCTTCTCCCTCCTTCCGCTCCTCATTGGGACCTTGGGAGCTCAGACCAGTGCTCCAGTGTGGGTCTCTGTCTCTATCTCCATCCATCACCAGATGAAGGTTCTATGGTGATATGGAAGATATTCGTCAGTATTGCTATAGGATAGGGTCCTCTCAGATTGCCTAACCTCAGCTGCCCAAGGGACCAACTGGGGACATCACCATGGGCTCCTAGGAGCCACTCTAGGGTCAAGTCTCCTGCCAACCCTAAAGTGGCTCCCCTAACTAAGAACTGTGATTCCATGTTCCCCTGTCCAACCTTCCTCCATCCCAATCCTCCTGTTTCCCCAAGTTCCCCCCCTCCTTCCCTTCCAACTTTTCTCTCCCCATCTCCCCCTACCCCTATCCCACCCCACCCCCAAGACCAGGAAGCTGTTTGGCTGTTTTACTCAGCTACTCAGTTCCTGGGCGGATGGTATGCTGTGCAGAAAGGCCTTGCCTGGGTCTGCATTTTACAGTGTTTTCCCATGGGTTCTTCCACTATTTTCAAAGTCTTCAGGGTCTTATTAAGACCTTTGACCTATCTAGAATTGATTTTTATATAAGAAAGAAGATAGGGACTATGGTTTGATTCTGCATATGGTCATATGTTTCTCCAAGAAACATTTCTTGGAGGCTGGCTTTTCATTTTGTTTTGTTTACCAGTGTTTGTTTGCAGTACCTTTGTTAAAATTCAGTTCATTGTAACCAAGTCACTGTAAAAATCACACAGATCTCTCTTCAATGGAAGTAATAGTACATTCTAGGGCCAAGTATTAGTATTAGCATAGCCTGGGAGTACAGATATAGGTTACCCCAAATGCTATGTCCCAACATAGCAAAACTTTTGTGAAGTTGTTATGGAAACAGAACAAAGTGTAAATAAATTCAGATACTTTGCAAATACATTGGTCGGGGTTGGACAGTCAGATGGGCTAAAACGGGGTGGTAGAATGTCTGGGCCTCAGGTGTGAGATTATCAATTTCTAAGGTTGTGGGTTGATGGAGGAGAGGGTCTGATTGAACTTTCCAAAGGGATTTACCTACTAGTTACAAAGATGATGCAGATTCGGGTGGGCAATAGATGGACGTCTAAAGGGCTAAGATAGCCCAGGATTCTTTGCCTCTGGACCTGAAGTGTTCCAGCCTCTTCACAATCACTAAAATCAGAATCAGTTGACTAGCTTCTGTAGAATACTCAGTGTAGGCAGGGTTTCCTTGGGAGAACTACGGTTTTGATTTACAGTCTTGTTTTCTATTCTGCTGGTCTAGGGGTCTGTTTTGTGCTGCCACCATGTTGTTTTGTTACTAGAGCTCTGGGGCCTGCGTGCAAACCAAGTGCAGCTGTGCCTTGGGCATTCTCCTCACCCAGGACTCTGGTAACACAGGATGGTTTGTGCTTGCTCTTTAGTTTTAGAGACAGTTTTCCGTTCTCTGAAGAATGCCATAGAATTTCGATGGGCTTGCTGGTGAGCTGGAGACTGCGCACGGCTATTTTAATTTGTCCCCAAATCATTGAAATTTCTGCCTATTATTTCTTATTTTTCCTCCTTCTAGTTGCCTGACTGTGCTGACTTAGAGTTAGTCCTCAGGCCCTGACGTCCTCTCCACTGCTTGCTCTGTGGAAGCTCTCAACTGATGTTTTAAAAAGTACACACAAAAAGGGCAGAGGACCACTCTGGAGAGAGCCTCTCTCCTCCTACTGTGATGATGGAGGAAGGTCATTGGTTAAAAAATAAAGAAACTGTCTTGGGCCATTTTATTGGTTAGAACATAGAACAGAACAGAATGCTGGGAGGAAGAGGAAGTGAGCTCAGAGACGCCATGCTCCCCTCTCCCAGGCAGACACAATAGCTCTGCTCTCTGAGGCAGACGCGTTCAAGCTCCGGCCCAGGATGGATGTAGGCTAGAATATTCCTGGTAAGCGCACCTTGGTGCTACACACTTTATTAGGAATGGGGTAGTCCAGGTCAATAGTTAGCCGAGAAGAGGCTAGATATAATGGGCCAAGCAGTATTTAAAAGAATACAGTGTCGGGGCATAAGATAGCAGGCGGCCGGGGTGCTAGGGACGCAGCCCCCCCCTGCTCATATTACAACACTGTGAGGGTCCCAGGCTTTCACAGAAGCATCTTTGCCCACTGCGCCATCTCACTGAGTGTCTAAAATTGGGTTTACTGAGCATTTCATTTACAAGGTTTTTGGTTGTTCTTCTTTTTAGAACCTCTAGTGCCTTATCAAATTCTTTCATTCCTTAATTCCTTAATTGTTTTCCATAATTTATCCACCTGACTATTTGTACAATTCCTGAAATCATTGGTTCCGTTTTCAATTGTTTCTTTGAATTTTTTCTAAAATAGCATTTCTATTGGGAATTTATATAATGCACCCAAATCACACTCATTCACATTCCTCCCAGGTCTACCCTCCCACCCCTGTGTTAGCCGTCCAAAAACAAAACAAAACAGAACACCAAGTCAAATTGTGTTCCTTCTATATACCAGCAAGCTCCCAGTGGCCTACCTGGTAAAGACAACTGAGTCTTCCCCACTCCCTTCCCCCCAACCCCAAGCTCTGCCTGAAGCCATCAACTGTGAAGAGGTACCCTTTAGTGTTGTGTGATACTTGACTCTATTCTGACAAATAAAGCTTGCTTGGAGTCAGAGGTTGGAGCCAGACACTAGGTGACCTAAATTAACCATAGAGGCTTGGAGGACTGTAGACAGAGAGGAAACAGGAAGTAGTAAGGCGGGGCAGAGAGAGTCTGTAGGTCCTTTTGGATGGAGGAAAGGAAGAAGTAGGAGGCAACTGCTGCCTGCTCCCTGCTTCTCAGATCTTTCATGTTCTTTTTGATATCTGACTCTGAGCTTTTATTGATAATGATTAATTAGATTAACATGTCTTCTGGCATCCAACCTTTGGGGTTTGATTTCCCAAGCTGGTTGCTTGCCTGTGGCTTTGCAGCCACCACCATCCACTGGAGCTGCATCACCTGAATTTTCCTTTCCTCCCCTGAACCCCCTGAGCGACTTTGGTATTCCCTGTATCAGCTCTTCTGCAGTAGTCTCCACAAACCCCAAACACCATGGCGCCTGGGCTCTGAATACCCCAGAGTTGTTCCCTCACCCAGGGCCGGCTCTGCCTTCAGTACCATCACTCTCATGTTCCCTGCCCTTCACACTGCTGCTGTTGCTCATTTCCCTGAATCCGCCTTTCAGGTGGTCTGCTTCTCCCTGTGGATTGTGTACTTCCCCCAGGCCCTCTCCTCAGGCTGCAGCCACACTAGGGAAGCCCCCTGGACACCTGCTCAGGCAACTGTCACATAGTCCCAGCTCACAGATATGCATCATCTGTAGCGCCTGTCCTCAGTCAGGCTGTGCATCGCCTGTGTTCTCAGTCCAGACCCTGCTACACGATGACAGCCAGCCTTACACTTCAGTGTCATCGTCAGCAGACTTGGTGAGAAAACTCAGAATTCTTTAAGGGGGGAATTAGCCAAAGAGATAGAGATAGAGAAAGAGAGGGAGAGAGAGAGAGAGAGAGAGAGAGAGAGAGAGAGAGAGAGAGAGAGAGAGACTTTTTTCCAAAGATAGAAAATGGAAAATAATATTATGATAAAGAAAGTTAGATCTCTGCATGACTCTACAATGGATGGTTTGAAAATCAAACAATTAAATGATAGGGTAATTACTTGGGATTCACGTGACATGTATTATAATTATTATTGGTTTGTTCATTCTTGTTTTATTTCTAAAAACATTGGTTGACATCAGTGCCAACTGTGAGAAATTGATAAGTACAGGCCTTCAAAAAACTCACTGAAACAGAAAATAGAGGGCTGGAGAGATGGCTCAGTGGTTAAGAGTACTTCTTGTTCTTCCAAAGGTCCTGAGTTCAATTCCCAGCCACCACATGGTGGCTCACAGCCATGTGTAGTGAGATCAGGTGTCCTATTCTGGCCTGCAGGCATACATGCAGAGAGACTACTGAGACTACTGTATACTAAATAAATAAATAAATAAATAAACCTTTAAAAAAACAGATAATAGAGATATGCAGATACTCACAGAGGGGTTTAGAGGAGAACCAACCAATTATACTATGAAATTAGAGAGTAGATTCCAAGGTTATCAAATAACCAGCCTTAATTTATCCAGTCACCAACATGAACAACCACCAAATAACAGGTATCCCCAAGGCTATGGAAGAGCTCACTAAACACTTGTGGAAATATCAGTTCCTTAAATCTCCTCAAATCCAGTGAGTTCTTCCATAGCCTAAAAAGGTGATATTCTCATTTGATACGCATTCACCTTTTGTGAGGCAGATGTTAAATTTATGGGCAACTATTAATAGAATTATCCCACATGACAGGGAGAGACTTGGTTACAGCAGAGGACCCGGTAAAAAGATGAGGCTAGGACCATTGAACAATGAAGTAGGACTAGAGGTATTGATTTCTCAAGTCCAGCTTCTGGGAGAGGCAGATTATGTTGATGTATGAAGACAATCTGTGAATTCCAGACAGAAAAGAATATCAGATGTCACAATAGACGTTGTCCCCAGTAGGAAAGATGACAGAGGTCAATCAAATCAGAAGGAAGGCTGGGCACCCTCCAGCTCCCCATCTGAGGTGTGGTTGCTCTCACTTGGGGTTGAAAACAGAATCATAGAAAATTCAGTTTCTCGCAGAAAGCTTACATGATTACTTTATTGGCAGTGTCTCTAAGGAACAACATTAGCGCTGTATGTGGCTGGTGTCTTGATTCAGTGGGGTGCAGGGGTCAGGAATAGGAAGGCATCAGTATGGTCTCAGAACGTCAGCACAGTCCGGATACTGAAATATGAAACATAAGGTGTTGTTTCACGTTCCCAGAACTCACAGTGCCCAGAGGGTAAATAAAGCATGTGTTATGAGTCTCAGTGAAAACCATCCATAACAGACATTTCATGCTGGCTATTTGCCATACACTTTGTAGAAGCTTTTTAGGCATTGTCTCATTTAAACCTCATCCTAAGCAGTGGCACTATGAGGTCGATTATCATATTTTCTCCATTTTAGAGACTGTGAGAACTGAGGCTTAGCCTTATAAAATGCCCTGGGTCATACATGTGCGTGCAGAGTCTGAACGGTCACAGAAGTCCCATTTTTGCTCTTATTCCATTTCTTCTTCATTTCTGTTGGCCATTTCCCCTACCAGAAAAATAATCTCTTTCCCCCACCCACCCCATACAAAGAATCTTAAAGCTCTCACCTCTTTCCAGAGCGAAGCAGCTCAAACGCTTCATTGATTTTCTCAAAAGGTAAAACATGGGTAATTAACGGCTCCAATGGAAACTTGTTAGCCATGAAATCAGCCACAAGCTTGGGGACAGAATCTTTACTCTTAAAGCCTGAAAGGAGAGAGCAGCACCATGAGATGCAGCCAGGGGGCAGGCAGGAGAATTAGACAAGAGATCTTCCAAAGAAACCAAGTTCCTAACAGTGCCCAGGCTGCCACCTGAGCGGCAGACGCGGGACTCAAACACCCTCTGCGTGGCGTTAATGTCTTATAACATGCCACCTGATGTCAGGGTCCCTGGCTGATGACGGCGGCTTAGTAGATCTTTCCTAGAGAAATCATAGTGCAGATGTTTATAGCCAGAGGAAGGGAGTGTAGGCAAACATTACTGCCTTGGGCTCTCTGTGTCCTATGAGGCATTTTTGGGCCTTAGAGACCCAAGTAGAAGAAGCCAGGAAAGCCCTGGCTCATTTATGGGGAGCAGAGCAGCCTGTCTTGGGATTTCCTGCATCCGTTCTTGCTGCAGAGAGAACATGATTTCCATGCTGCCTTCTTAGAACTTTTCTGTTACCAAAGGGAAGAAATTCTGAAAAAAGTCAGGAATTAGATCCTCAAAGCTGGGGAGATGGTTCAGGTAATGAAGTTCTTTTTGTTTGTTTTTTCTGACATTAGATTTTTATTGATTATCTGGGATTTCACACAATGCCCCTGATCACACTCGCTTCCCCGTCCTTCCAGGTCCACCCTGCAACACTTGTGACATCCCCCAAGGGAAAAATATACCAAGGTCAATTTGTGTTGCCTATGTTCTCACTGGAGCATGGCCGAACGCCCAATAAATAAAACTGAGCTCCTTCCTCATCACCACCCACCAGAAGCCACTAACTATGGAGACCCATGCTTGAGAACGCTTGTCACAATTTTTAAGAATTCTAGTCAATAGCTTCCTCTCTGGACTGTTTCTTATAGGGGTAGGGGTTCAGTTAAAGGGAGAGGTTGTCATGTCTGCTGTGTTGATCTCCAGAATAAAAAAACAAAACAAATAAACAAACCCAGTAACATTTAACAGTGGTTTCAGGGCTGGGGGAGCCTGTAACTCCAGGTCTGCAGAGAGGAAATTGGGAGATTCCTGGGATTGGCTGGCTAGGAAGTCTAGCCTGACCATGACTGTAGGCCACTGAGACCCCAGAGGCAAGGAACAAGGCTGATTGCTCCTGTAGCTACATCAAATGTTCTCTGTCTCCACACACACCCACACGATCACCTTGGCACACAAGAATACATACAGAACTTGATCCTCAGCTGTGAATACATACCACCAAATATTGCTCCTTTCCAGGTACGACCCAGCAGCAGCAACAAAGGGTTCACAGAGAGGCTTTGGGAATTAGGAGGCACCCCAACAATGACACTTACACCACACGATGCGTGGCTGCTTAACAGGGAAGACATCTACAATAAAAATAATACTTAAACTGGATATTCTCATGGTCTACTCACAATACACAGGTTCATTTCATATGAAGATATGTGCAGAGAAATATTTTGAGAAAAGGAGTGAATGAATGAATTTATGTTCAAGTCTTCCTTATCAACTAATAAAGAATCAAGTCCCATTGGGAGCCCGTGCAGTCTGGGTCCTCCAAGGAGAACATTGTTTCCTCATCACGTGACTCTCAGGCTGCCTATGCGTAGGTTCACTCACTGTCATTGTCCATTAACCACAGTTTTGAAGTTTGCACTCTAAGACAGAACTTAGATGGTGAAGATGTAATGATGACATCATCAGAAGTTGTCTCTTATCTATTTGTCCACCTCCCTTTATAACACGTCCCTACTGTGGGGCTTAGATCAAGAACGGGCAAGTTTTCAGTGGCTGTGAATCCAGTGTGTGCATTGGTTTTACATTATTCTGTTATCTGTAGACATCCAGGTAGTTTTCACTTTCAATTCTTTCATTTAAAATTCTGTTGTAAAAGATGGTATTTAATCCTCAAATATGCATGTTGCCTGGTATTTTGATTTTGAAACATGACATTCAGAAAACCAGATGTCCTCAGAACACGTGGGTATCAGACTTTTGGATCTTCAGATCCACTGACACAGAAGAACGATGGCTGTGGGAAGCCAGAACCCTGAACATTGAAGGCTCCCCACTCACAGAGGAGAGGCTAGCCTCTCTTGACATCTAGTCTCAGTTTGAGGCTGAGAAGAATGTCACTCTCAGGGCACCATAGCCATTCTTTATTTCCAACTCTGCCAAGGCTTTCTGGAGGACCTCAGTAATGGTGATTATTTTAGGTCTCTGGGGATGCTTCTCTAGAACTCCAGAGTTCTTAGGTTGGCTGATATGTAACTGGAGAAGTTACATACTTAGTAATGTGTGGTGTCTGCAACTATATGAAGAATGTTCGTTTCAAAAGTTTAAGCACTCTACACTTGGCAATAGCCTTGCTTATCATTATCCCCAGCTGACCTTAATTGAGGGCTTACCACATGGCAGCTGGCTCCATGCTAAGTAGTTTACTGCACTATGTCGTGTAGATCATAAATAACCCCACAAAATATGCATCTTTTTTCTTCTTCTTCTTTTTTTTGGGGGGAGAGGAGATAGAGGGTGGCAGAGTGGGTAGAGTCCAGTCCCTGGGTGTGAGAATGGTGGGAGAGAGAGACAGAGAGAGAAGAGAGACAGAGATAGAGAGCCAAAATATGTATCTCTTAAATTTAGGGGCTATGACAGAATCTATGAATTTTATTTTGAAAAGTATTTACTCCAACATGCAGATCTGGCGTTTTTGTTGCCCGGCATGGTGTTGTTTCTGAGATGAAAACATGGTGATCCTTTAAAGCAGCCACTCCTCTAACATGTTTGATGCTAATGAAATAATACTTGGACCCAAATTACTCATTATTGCTTTTGGCCACAAGATGAGACTTGAAAATGCTTTTCAGAATAGTTAATATCAAATATTGTATAATATTAAGAATGTGGGAAAAAATCCATTTATCCTTTTAGGTCCAGAATTTGTTTTTAATTTCCCTTGATGAACTGATTTTTACCAAAAAAAAAAAAGGTCAATGAAAAGCTTTCCTGTATTAATAATTAATGGAGCATTATTACTTGAGACAAACTCAAATGTTGATCACAACACTGGATTAATAAATATGAGAAAAAAACAAGAGATGGAAAATTACCATCTAAAATAGCTTTCTGCATGAGATTTCTATTCTTCTGTCTGGAGCACATTATGGATGGCAGAAGGACAGATCTCAAGGCATGCCACGGCACCTACCATGGTGTCAAGGCGACCGATTACTTCAAAGGAGAAGTCCACCCCTCCATCTGTCATTTCCTGGATTACTTCGTGGATGGGTTTGCTGTAGTCCAAAGGATTGATGCACTCAGTGGCACCCAATTCTTTGGCCTTCGCAAACTTGTCTTTGTTGATGTCCACAGCGATGATCCTGGCTGCTCCAGCTGTTTTACAGCCAATGATGACAGACAGACCAACACCTCCAAGGCCAAACACAGCACAGGTGGAGCCTGGGGTCACCTATGTTTGCAGAAAATACAAAAGATGGACCAAAGAGTGATTGCTAGGCAGTGCTCCATGCTGCACAAGGCACCTTGCTTTGTCCTCTGTCATGGCCTCTCAGATGTCATTCCACCTGCTTCCAAAACTTCTTCAGGCTAAAGCTGCCCAAAGAGGTACAACAGTGGTTCTCAAAATTTGTTCTATATTAGATGTATCTGGGGAGTTATCATTTTTTGTTCATCTCAGGATCCAGTAACAGCCTCTACCACTAATTGGAATCTCTGCAGGTGGAACCCCATTCTAATCCAATGGGAATCCCCTGTGAGACCAGCTGTACTGGACGATCTTTGAACTCAACATGGCAATGAACTTTCTCTTCCCAGGCCACACAATAACCACTTATACATTCACAAAAGCAATTTGTATACATGAAAAGGAAAATTTTCTGTAACCCAGTAAGCCTCTCAGCCAATTCAGCCATACAAATCAGACCAAGTCAAACCAAATTAGAAAATTCCCAGGTTTAATGGATTCAGTACTCCCAGATAGCCTTCCAGCGTGCCTCCCCCAGAGAGGAGAAAACCATTTGTCTGTTTACTGGAGGGCAATTTAAATACCCTGTCGGAGTCGTTTTGAGCATCACTGGAGAAGGGGCCTGATGTTGTATTCCACTCTGTATGCTGTGATTACCATTGATTAATAAAAAACTGTTTTGGACCTAGAACAGGGCAGAATAGAGCAAGGTGGGGAAAACTAAACTGAATGCTGGGATAAGGAAGACAGAGTCAGGAGATGCCATGGAGCTGCCAGAGGAGGAAGACAAAATCAGCCTGATTAAACCTTGCTAGTAGGCCATGAGACTCATGGTAAAATATAAAATAATAAAAATGGGTTAATTTAAGAGATAAAAGTGAACTAAAAATATGCATACACAAATAGACAAAGCAGTATTGTAATTAGCACAGTTTCTTTGTGACTATTTGGGCTATGGGCAGCCTGGAACAAACAAGTAGCATCCTTACAACAGGGGCCACCATTTGGTGGGCTTTCTGAGATGCAGCAGGGTTTGGAGAGAGATGGGAGAGGCGACCTGTGATGGAGCTTCCACTAAAATATCTCAGATCCTTGGATATGCACACCAGGGACTGAAGTGAAATTTGTACCCAAACAGAAACAAATGATCATGGTTACTCCAAGAGACTGCAGGGTAGTCCAACCACCCTTCAATCATTAACTCCTTGATTCACTATCATTCAGTAGTCACAACCAGGGTAACTGGAGCTGAAGTCATCTGGGCAGCATTGACAAGTCATCCTTGGCTTAACAGCAAAGTGGACAGGAAATTTTAAGAAATACATCAAGAGACCAATGTTGTCTTTGTGAGACTTTAAGCCTGACTTTCAGAGGCAAATGAAAAAATTCTGAAACAATAGATGGTCTATATTTTAATAACAGTGACTGAAATCCTTGACCACAAGTACCCATGGCTTGCGAGGCTCCCTCAGTCCTCCTGTTTAAACAGGTGAGCAACTGTACAAGGAGTAACTACACTTGGTGTGAAAGCCACAAAATAAAAACAAGATTGTAATTATGGAAATAAAACATTTACTTTCTCATAACTCAGAATCAGCATTATTTTCATCTATAATAAAAAGGTGCATTTTCTTCAGCATTCCAATTCCTTCTGGGCTTATTTTCTTATTAATATTTTAATCCACACCATCAACCTATGAAGATGATGTGGGAGAATCCTAGAGTCATAGAGTGAGGTTTTAAAGGATCTACTAACAAACTCGCTCAGGATATACTAGGTCACACACAGTTGAGGTTAGCTAAAGGAGCTGTTTCTCATGCGATGTGCACACACTAAGAGACAGAAACTGTAGGAAAGATAGACCTCTAACACAACCAAAGTTTAGGTTTGCTGGGAAAATGTTGCTGTTAAGGTTTGTTCTCAATCTCCATAAAGAAGGAGACAAACCCAGCCCTCAGCTGGCCATTATCAAAGCTCACGTTCATCGTGATGTTCTTTCAAAGAACATCAGGCAGCTCAGAGGTGCTGCCCTGGTCCAGTGCCATTAAGTCCTGGTTCATCACTAAGTCTTGGTTTTCTTTTCAGGAAATTTCCACCATGCAGGTAGGCTGGCTCTGGGTAGCAGTGCTGGTCTTTTAAAAACACTGGTGACAGCATTTGTGCCGTGCAGATCTCCCCACTTTGGCTTACTTTAGAGATAACAGTGATGACATCACCACTTTAAAATCTTCCATTTGTCCCAAATGGCCAAGTGTTCCAGTTTCTGACTCTTCAAAACATGTTTTATTGCTCAAGTGTATCTTGGGACTGGGATATAACAGAGCTTTACAGACAACAGCAAATGCAAAGTGTTACAGCTGCGGATCTACATAAGTTTCAAATAATTTCTACGAGAGCCCAGTTTCTTTGGGAACTTGGCAGAACTGGATGTATATTATTATAGAGCTTTTCTTTGAGTGTGTGGAGGGAATTCTTGCTGGAGTTGGACAGACTTATCTTTTCTACAAAAACACTCTCTGATGCCTGTGAGCAATTTTTTTCCCAACAATACATACGTAGCTTGGACCATGGGCCACTGTCCATCTTACCTTGGCAACTTTGACAGCAGAGCCATAGCCAGTTGAGAACCCGCAGCCGAGGAGGCAGACTTTGTCCAGGGGTGAAGCCGCATCGATTTTGGCCACTGCCATCTCATCTACCACAGTGTACTGGGAGAAGGTGCTGGTGCTGGTGAAGTTGTGGACTGACTTCCCCTTGCAGGTGAACCTGGTGGTGCCATCAAGCAAAGTTCCCCGAGGGTTTGCCAAACTAGCCAGTGAAACACAACAAAGGACATGAGACAGAAGAAAACCAGTGTGCACCTTAATTGTGCAAGAAGACAGTGAGAAACCTACTCATTCTTCAGACAGAAGTTGCTCTCCGGGTGCTTGCAGATCCTGCATTTTCCACATTGGGGAGAAAATAGTGGGATGACTTTATCGCCTGGAAGGGGAAACAAGAAAATCACTTAAATATCTACTCAGGAATTAACAAAGCAAGAATATGAAGCTTTCCTGTAGGGATGTGTGTCCTAGAAAGGTTTCCCAGAGATATGGCCCCTCTGCACTATGCCATGTGTAGTGGTATTTCATTTGTATTTTAACAAATAAAGCTTGCCTGAAGATCAGAAAAGTAAAACAGCTACACTGGCCAGCCTTACAGACCAGGCCATGGTGACATGCACCTTTAATCTCAGGAGACACACTAGTTTACCACTCTAGAGACTGGGCGGTAGTGATGCATGCCCTTAATCCCAGAACTAGTGAGGAATATAAGACGGGAGGAGACAGCTCTCGGTCTCTTTCTGAGATTCCTGGAGCCAGGATCCCTATTTCAGACTGAGGTAGAGGTAAGAACCAGTGACTGACTGTTTTGCTATTCTGACCTTTAGGTTTGCTTTATATTAACACACAAAAGAACTTCCTGTACAGTCATGCATGGGTCCTTGCCTTGCCGCCTTACTATTCATCCAGGTTTATATATGCCTGAAGTTTCCCAAAAGAAAAGGGAAATGTAAAAACATCCATTTCCACGGATCAGCAGTTAACTCTCCTTGTGAGACTCATTCTCTGGGGGCTTCGCACATATTAGCCAGATCAAACCTTAGATATACTCACTGCTAAGTATAAATATATACTTTAGTTGTCATGAGTTGCTAACTTCCTATTGGATGTTGGATATTTTCCATAATAGTTACAATAAAACTAAAATAAAAACAAACATAATAGAGAAAATATTTTATAATAAAATTAAAACAAACTAAATTTCATTATAAGATAAAATTAAAGTCTTAGTTGTCATGAGTTGCTAACTTCTTATTGGATGTTGGAGAAATCTGATATTTTCCATAATAGTTACAGTAAAACTAAACTAAAATAAAAACAAACATAATGGAGGAAATATTTTATAATAAACTTAAAACAAACTAAATTTCATTATAAAATTAAAATGAGACTTTTAATAGCTAACTTTTTACTTCTTAAAAAGATTTGTCCTGTTTTTATGTGCATGTCTGAGGATCCATGTGTGTATGCACTTGTGTGTGTGTGTGTGTGTGTGTGTGTGTGTGTGTGTGCGCGCGCCCTTGAAGGCCAGCAGAGGGCGCTGGATCCCGAGCAGCTGGAGTTACAGGTGACTGTCAACTGTCTAACAGAATGACCTCACCCACTGAGTTGTTTCTCCATCACCATGTTTTGGTTTTTCAAAGTGATTGTGCTTCTCTTATTATGAAACGAAAGCTTTAAGAATAATCTTAGTTGTTTTTGAAGACACAGACTGAAATGTGACAGAGAAGTGATGACTTGCTCTGGACATCTCAGTCCTCAACACTGAGTTAGAGGTTTCCCCTGAGAAAGAAAAGGTGAATTTTTTTTTAAATAATTGTTTATGAACGATCAATTTTTTTTCTGCTATCGACAAAGCCTCCTGAGAAGTAAAGAAATCGTTTTACTCTAAGTTTGTTTCCAAATAAAGGAAACAGCAGAGCTTAACTCCATCCAGATGAGTTGTTTCCTTATTTTCTGGTTATTTGGAATGCGAGAGACATCTGACTCTATTGGCTAAAGTGATGTTTTTGGAGATGAATGCAGCTGTTGTTTTTAAATCATGTGTTCTACCTATGTTATCGAACCAAAACATGACTTGATCACTATGTTTCATAGATAAAATGAATGTGTGATGACACCACGGAAAATTTATTTTTACTCAACCTTTACCTATGAATACAAACAGCAGAGGTAAAATAAAAACGTGGATAAAGTAATAAGTCACCCACCATCTCGAGCTCCAATTAGTGCTAATAAAATGGTGTTTGTGTTTGGAGGCCTTTAGCCATGTTTTTCCCGCTGGAGTTTCCTCTTATATTGTATTATTCTTCTATATCAGAGAAGGAAGAGCATATAGTGAAGAGGAAACCATCACGGGGATGCAATGCGGTTAAACCTACGGCATTCTACAGGAGAGGCATCCTGAAGCCAGGCGAGCAGTCGGGTCTCTGAACTCAGCACAGAGCAGCTTCCCTACATCTAGGCACTCAGAACCTGGACCTGCAGGTCTTGCCTTTGTCCCACTTGTAGGTCTGTTTGGATCCTGAAAAGTCCCTGGTGCTCAGGGACACTGAGGTGGAAGTTAGCAGATTGTGAACTCTGAAGGTCACAGTGGAGACTCTCACTCAGTGCCTGACGTACTATCAATAAAAATAGATATAGAAAGAGAAAAGACATGATTGGATGCCCAGGACAGAGGCATGCAGGGAGGAAGGGGTGGAAACCCTGTGACCTTGTGCCAGATTTTAAGTCTCCCACTTCCTGGGCTTCCTATTTTGAGGGGGAAGCTCTTGGGATCAATGCCAAAGTACAAACCCTGATGGTAAAGAATTCTGTACCTGGTTTGACAGAAGTCACCCCTTCTCCAATGCTCTCCACAATACCAGCTCCCTCGTGGCCTAGAACTGCAGGAAGTGGTGTGGTTATGCTTCCGCTAATCGCGTGATCATCTGAGCGGCAGACCCCCGTGGCCACCATCTACAGAGAAGAGATTGATTTCACTCAGCCAAGATAGCGACTGTGAAGGTTTAGCACACCTGTTCTGAAATGGGGCTTCTCAGGAGCTTGCTAACAACCCCTATTGCTTCCAGATTTGATTTAGGGCCGTGATTTTTTCGTGCTTTCATCTCTTCTCCCAATTAACAGCTTAAACGGTAATGATCATCCTGTGAATTAAGTCACCCCCCAAAATGTAGTTTATACAATATATAAAAATGGATGCTATGTTATGGAAAAAGAGACAGGAAATGAGTACCAAGAAATTACCTAATATTAATAGCTTTGGACTCAAGATGTTTAGCACTTTACAAACAAACATTTTTAAAAGTTTTCAGGGATTTTGTTAAACTTCGAACTTTCAGCGGCTGATGTCAACAGCTAGGCTCAGCAAGAGGCTCATTCATTGTCGGGGTGAGCATATGAAACGGGATGTTAATGGGCAGTTGGACACATCTATGGAGTATTTTCTGAGTTTTTCAAGCCTAATATTTTAGACGGTAAAAAGGGACTTTACCTTAATACGGACTTCATGGGCCTTGGGGGGTGCGACTTCTATGTCCTCGATGGAGAAGGGCTTCTTGGTCTCCCATAGTACAGCTGCTTTGCACTTGATCACCTGGAAGAGGAAGGGTTACTGCAGCTCCAAGGAGATTTTTGTAATTGTGTCCCAGGTCTGCCACCCATTGTTACATAGAAATGGACATTTCTTCTCATTTGCAAGGAGTCAAAACACCCTTAAAAACGTGTAATAGCATAGTAGAAGGTAAGGAAAGGAAAGGCCATATACTGGGATGCATGGGTGTGTGCTCTTTCGGGGCACTCTCACACTATCTTTTATTCTTGTACTCATTAGTACTAAAATCATTGGGTATATGTTCAATTCTAAATTATAATTATTAATATATTTTTGAAGTGATTGGGAGCAGAACCTGGAACTTTGTGTGTTCTGAGCAAGTACAGTGTCACAGAGTTAAATCCCAGGCTTTGGATTTCTTTTTTTTTTTTTTCAGTTATATTAAACCATAAAAGCATTTTTTTTAAATTAGTGAAGACATAAAACAGGAGCACTTCTAAAAGCTTCTATATCATACCCATAGGCAATGAAAACTGGCAGGCCCACGAGGGACATTCCAGAGCCATGACCAAAGTGCACGATAAGACACTTTCATGATAAGAATATTTTTTTAATTTATTTATTTATTGAGGATTTCTGCCTCCTCCCCGCCACCGCCTCCCATTCCCCCCCTCCCCCGATCAAGTCCCTCTCCCTCATCAGCTTGAAGAGCCATCAGGGTTCCCTGACCTGTGGGAAGTCCAAGGACCGCCCACCTCCATCCAGGTTTAGTAAGTTGAGCATCCAAACTGCCCGGGCCCCCCCAAAGCCAGCACGTGCAGTAGGATCAAAAACCCATTGCCATTGTTCTTGAATTCTCAGTAGTCCTCATTGTCCGCTATGTTCAGCAAGTCCGGTTTTATCCCATGCTTTTTCAGACTCAGGCCAGCTGGCCCAGGCTTTGGATTTCTGAGACAGTCTGAGAAGCAGCCCAGGCTAGCCTTGAACTAGGAACCTTTCTGTCTTGGCCTTCTTAGCACTGAGATTTCAGGGATGGTCTATCATACCTGGCTACATTGTTATTTTCCTGTTATATGCAGTATAAACTCAAGCCAATGGTCACCATAGTGCTGTTACTGACTCTGCACTTGACAGCCTGGATTCTCTAGTCCCTGGATTCTTGTTAGGTTGATAGGACTGGGTTTCCACTTATGCTGCATGAATTCAGTTTTTCTTTTAACTTTTTCAGTCATTCTTTATCCTAATACTTTTCCTTGAAATGTGATATGCCATCCTAAACATGACCAGGAGTGAAAGAAAATAAAGTGAATTGGAACAAAACTACTGGTGACTGCCCCTTCTGTGCTGATTCTCCACCCAATCTTTTCTATACCAAATCCTGTCACACCGTGAATGCAGAAGTCTCCAACCCCTGTTTTCTCTGTGAGCTGTTGAACCTTTGACCCACTCCTAAAACAGCCCTTGTTTAAACAGAAACACAGGCATTATAATTAGGCAGTTGGATAGCACAGATCAGTTGTTTATGCTGAGTGACTGCTTGCGTGTCTTCAGTACCATATACAGATTGAACAAGTAAGGGGGCTTTGTGGAAATCCTAGTACTACATGTGTGTATTCTCAGTGTTAGCAAGTGAATCAGTTTTTCTTGGAATTAATTGATGTAAAGCTGGATGATTTTTTTTAAGAGAAAAGAAACAGTTCTATAGAGCTTCAAGAGATTTTATGAGTTGTACAGCAATGGACCCCTCCAAATCACAGTGCGCATGGTAATGTAAATCACTGTGGATGATCCTAAAGTTTAGAAATCAATCCACCTCTTTTCAGATATTTTATCTAAAGGTTAGTGGGACAGTTCTACTATGTTCCCAAGTCAAATTGCTCTTATGAAACTATTGACAGATTTAACTTTACTGTTTTCATAAGAAATCTATGAGTACATGCTGGACTGTGGTGGTACACGCCTTTAATCCTATCACTTGGGAGGCAGGGGTAGGTGGATCTCTGTTACTTCGAGGCCAACCTGGTCTACACAGTGATTTCCAGGACAGGCAAGGCTGTTACAGAGAAACCGTGTCTAGACAATCTAAACAAACAAACAAAATATAGAAAGAAACCTGTGATTCCAAAGGACAGCCCACTAATGTATCTCGATATAAACACAGACTTCTCTGCAGAAGATCTCTTTAAAGCTTTCTGTTTACAAGGTAGTCACAGTTGCTCAGAATGAATTCCCTGTGCTGCAGAGTTAGTGAGGAAGTGAGGACGGCCCCAGATCTAGAGTCTGTGCGCCTTGTTAAAGGTATTTAGCAGCAGCCGGGCTGCACAGTCGTGCAGTGCACACCCTGTGCTATAGCACACATCAAACATTGCCTTCAGTGCACGTCATTTCTGAGTTAGAAGTCAGCATCTTTTAGCAAGTTAGTGAGAATATATTCCCAACAGCAAGATCTTTTTCTTACTTTTCCGGCTGTGCTCATGCTGTCTGTCCTCGCTGCTGGCAGGAGATTGATG
Source organism: Microtus ochrogaster (assembly GCF_000317375.1). Classification (NCBI taxonomy): domain Eukaryota; kingdom Metazoa; phylum Chordata; class Mammalia; order Rodentia; family Cricetidae; genus Microtus; species Microtus ochrogaster. The sequence goes on along the minus strand of NC_022022.1, from coordinate 32,442,147 downwards.
GGTCCCTGTAGGCTTTTCCTTCCTACAGTGCACTGGGCCAAGGTTGCACACAGATTTTGTTAGCTGGGGTGTCAGCTGATGCCACACGTGATCTGACCATTTATGACACACCCATTAGTTTATCCTTACTGCACATTAAGTGAAAACAAAGGGCACTGTCTGGCCTGTCAAGGAAAACTTGTTCTGGGGATGTGATGTTGGGGACATTCTGCTTTCGTTAGGCTCCACACTTCCTTTTGCATCTCTCCCCTCTCTCGGTTCACTCTTCCCCTGTCTCAGCTGCACTTTCCCCTTTCTCAGACAGGTTAGAAGTCTGCTTTCCTTTGCTGGGGAAAGCAGTAACTTAAAGTCTACATGAAGCATGGTAAGGAGGACAGGGGACAAAGCGGGGCAGATGGGGTGGACAGACAGAGCTTCAGGGGAGGAAGGGTTGGTGTCCAGTCCTCTTCAAAGCAGAGAAGCACCCTCAGCCACAGCAAAGGTGCTGAAATCCCTGTTATTTCTGTAGCACACACTACTGGTCAGCATTGACCAAGGACCTAAGGCAGCGTGGAGCTGGCCCAGGGGATGGCCGTCATTAATAAGAGACGAACTTCACTCCTGCCAGGAAACAGTGCCTACAACATGCCCTATCCCTTATGCTAGAAGAACTTGGGCATATTTCCTTGCTCTGTGCCGTGGTCTCCTTCTCTGTTAGATAAGGGTTAGTTAGAGTGTCACTTCAATGACTGTGGGGAACGAGTAGAACAGTGCGCACATGTGCTGATCGTGGAGCCACATGGGTAGGGGCAGCTCAGTGAGTTACAGCTACAACTGGCATGCGTGAACATAAGCTCAGCACACACTGGAGGAGAAAGGCAGAGAGTGCAGTCAGCTATGCAGGAAGCGCTAGGAGACAAAGCTATTCTCACAGAGGACTCGGGAGACTTTAGAGTTGCACTTGAGTTGTTCCAAAGAATGAATGTTTGTCAAATGGGCCAAAAGTCCCTTAATTCATGTCCATTGTCCTTTGTTTAATGGCATGAGCTTGGGATCAAGAGCATACGTTCGATTTTTATTGAATATCGAGTTTACTACCAATATTAGTGGGCCATACTATGTACCACTCCTTAATTAAACAAGCAGACAACACATATACAAAAGCATATGTACACTTCTCTTGGGTTGTCCAGGAAACAATGGAGATGTCTATGTACAATTTTAATTATGTAGGTGTAGAGAGTTGACTAGAGGTCACATGATCAAATTAGACACGTCTTCTTCCAGAGGATGCCTGTCACCTTCAGTAGTCATCTTTTTATACCATGGTCTGGATAGGAGTCAGGTGTTCCACTAGTTTCACAGTCCAACACCTTTGAGAGTCCCACGAGATTTCTGTGTTTAAATAGTAACGGAAATACTCAATTTTTCTATCCAGCCCAGATGTATGAGAAGGTAGTGGATGTTTATTATGCTCTCACAACCCTAGTGGGAGTTCTTCCTACATTATTACATGATCTTAGGAGCAGCACGATGAGAGAGGTTTTCTTAGCCAGTATTACAGGTGAGGTAAGAGAAGTATAAAGATTCCCTAATGCCCTTTCTAAGACAGCAAGAATGGAACTGTGGGCGGGCAGGCCGGTGTTACGGAGTTTTATGGAGTGGCCATGCAGGCAGATCATTATGTCATCAAAGGACACTGGATTTTGAACAACTTATCTTAGGGATCATTCATATTCCCTCCCTCCCTCCTCTCTCCTTCCCTCCCTCCATCTCTGAATGATCATTTTTGGTAATTCTTCTGTCTTTTGGCTGGAATCCGTCGCTCATGTGGACCAGGTGACCAGTTTGGGTTTGTTCCAACACCTTCAAGTATAAAAAGAGGACAGAGATGTCTCGAGGGCAGACAGCCACAATGTCTTGCAAGGTGCCATAAGCTGGTAATCGGTACTGGCAGGACCTTAACACACAGCTCCCTGATTAAGAGACACGTGCTTTTTGTACTACCAAGAGGGTGTGGTGCAGTCCAAAGTTCATTTAGCTCTTTACCCACAAAGGTAGCCTCCATATTTTGTAAAGTCTAAGGGGAAAAAAAAGCATACAGACGGCCTGAACTTCATACATCATCCTATTCAACTTCAGACTTTTGTAGGCCAAAGATTTTGGCAATGTAACTGTGGTTAATATTTACTTAAAAGTTATTTGGGAAACAGAAGGTTGTGTATTTACACTTTGTGTGTGTAAAGAATCAAGTAGCCTTCAACTGCTGCCAGCAGCAAAAATTCTACTTCCTGGATTAATGTTCTTAATCAAGACAAACCCAACACCAGACATTGAGAATTTGCTTAACATTTTACTTTGACACTGAAGTCAAAGCTGGTGAGAGAGGTGCTGTGATCTTTCTCTCCCAAGCTTAGAATGCATCACCAACTTGAATCCTTATTTTGATGTAAAGAGCATGAAGAGACCTTGACAATTTGAGCTCCATTTCAGTCATTGGGGGAAAGGATGAATCCTCCTGGGGCTGAAGGAATAAGTCTGAGGCTCCTTTGTCAGAAAGAAAATTTTGAGAACCCTTGCCCTTGAACAGAATGCCAACAAACCATCCACAGACAAACAGGGAAGTTTGAGGACACTGTTCTTCAGAGGAAGAAAGTGTCATGCTATGTTGAGGAATGCAGATAGGTCTAAGAGTCTTGTGGGGATTCTGGGGATATAAAGAGTCAGTTTGGGAATTAGGGAACCCTGAGCACTCCCTTATCTAATCTTTATGGGACTCTACAACATCCATGTCGTGTAGGGCAGACAGCAGTGTGATCAATCTCCAACATGCTAGGGGGCAGTTCTCAGCTAGGTCTCCTGACCAATTCAGCTACCTTCTGAACATGAAGGGTGTGGCTTCTTTATTTCTAATGTCCAGATAAAAGGCATATTTGTCCTGGGTTAGGGCACTGCTGGGTGCTCTAACGCCCTTGGACTTCAGGCACCAGGGTTCTTTTATTTTTGGACAAAGGCCTTGAAGTCAGATGGTTAGAATAAGAAACACTCAGAACCTCTTAGAGGGAGTTGTTCTATCATCCATTAGTCCATATGAAGTAAGTCTAGGGCCACATTAGTCAGAAGGAGAATATGCTATTCTCAGTTGGTAATAGATTATATATCATGTTCTAGTGTCACACCCACCTCGACCAGCAAGGATGACGCGACACTGGAGCTCTTCCTGCTAGCAGTTTATTCAGGACCTTTCTTAACAATTGTATCTCTCTCTCTCTCTCTCTCTCTCTCTCTCTCTCTCTCTCTCTCTCTCTCTCTCTCTCTCTCTCTCTCTCTCTCTCTCTCTCTCGCTCCCCGGGCAAACCTCTCCCAGCCCTTAAAAAGGCACGGGCCGCCAACCCCAGATTGCCAGGTGGGCACTGCCCATAGGTCCACGCATATGCAAGCAGCTGACAGTCATTGCATGTGTGATCAGGCCTTAGCCAATATTAGGAGCTGATTATCAGGTGTGGCTCCAAGCAGCTCTCTACATTCTAGGAAGAAATTGTGACCTATTTTTAATCAGAAGGAAAATACCTGTCTTTATTATATTCAAATGGCTCTATCCAATGTCTCAGTGTGCATCTGTAATAGCCATAATGGAAATATTAAAATCAAAGTCTTTTTTAGAAAAGAAACTATCTCTTTTCATTATACATACCCATCAAATTTCCCACTCCCTCCCCTCTTCCCATTTCCTTCACATACCCCCCACCCTACCCCCATCTATTCCTCAGAGAGGGTAAGGCACATTGCTTTGGGGAAAGTCCAAGGGACTCCCTACCATATCTAGGCTGAGCAGATATCCATCCAAAGAGAATAGGTTCCCAAAAAGCCAGTTCAAGCCGTAGGATTAAATCTTGGTGTCACCTATCCTGAGTGAGGTAAGCCAGACCCAAAAAGAGGAACATGGGATGTACTCACTCATATTTGATTTCTAGCCATAAATAAAGGACATTGAGCTTATAATTCGCGATCCTAGAGAAGCTAAATAAGAAGGTAAATCCAAAGACAAACATATAGACATCCTCCTGAATATTAACCTTCAGGCGATGAAAGGAGACAGAGACAGAGTTCCACATTGGAGCACCGGACTGAAATCTCAAGGTCCAAATCAGGAGCAGAAGGAGAGAGAGCACGAGCAAGGAACTCAGGACCGCAAGGGGTGCACCACACACACTGAGACAATGGGGATGTTCTATTGGGAACTCACCAAGGCCAGCTGGCCTGGGTCTAAAAAAGCCTGGGATAAAACCGGACTTGCTGAACATAGCGGACAATGAGGACTACTGAGAACTTAAGAACAATGGCAATAGGTTTTTGATCCTACTGCATGTACTGGCTTTGTGGGAGCCTAGGCAGTTTGGAGCTCACCTTACTAAACCTGGACAGAGGTGGGGGTTCCTTGGACTTCCCACAGGGCAGGGAACCCTGATTGCTCTTCGGGCTGAGGGGGGGGGCTTAATCGGGGGAGGGAGAGGGAAATGGGAGGTGGTGGCGGGGAAGAGACAGAAATCTTTAATAAATAAATAAATTAAAAAAAAGAAAAAAATCTTGGTGTCACTACCAGTGGCCCCTCAGTCTGCCCCAGCCATGCAACTGTTAACCACATTTACAGGGACTAGTGTGGTCCTATGCTGGTTCCTTCCTAGTCCGGCTGGTGTTGGTGAGCTCCCATTAGCTCAGGCAGACTGTTTGAGGGGATTTACCCATCATGGTCTTGACCTCTTTGCTCATAGTCTCATTCCTCCCACTCTTCAACTTTACTGTGGAAGTTCAGTCCAATGCTCTGATGTGTGTCTCTGCCTCTGTTTCCATCAGTTGCTGGATGAAGGTTCTATGGTGATATTTGAGATATTCATCAGTCTATCTACAGGGCAAAGTCAGTTCTCCTCACCCCTCCCCTTCTCCCCTTCTTTTCTCCTTTTGCCCTCCATTCTTCTCCCATCCCTATATTCCTAATTTTATCAGGTGATCTTGTCTATTTCAACTTTCCAGGTCGATCTATACATGTTTTTCTTAGGGTTCACTTTGTTACTTAGCTTCTTCTCTAGTATTATAAACTATAGGCTCAATACCCTTTGTTTATGGCTAGTATCCACTTATGAGTGAGTACATACCATATTCATCTTTTGGGGTCTGGGTTACCTCACTCAGAATGGTGTTTTCTAGTTCTATCTATTTGCATGCAAAATTCAAGATGTTATTGTTTTCTTACTGATGAGTAGTACTCTAATGTGTAAATGTGCCACATTTTCCTTACCCATTCTTTGGTTGAGGGGCTTCTAGGTTGTTTCCAGATTCTGACTATGACAAATAATGCTGCTATGAGCATAGTTGAACAAATGTTTTTGTAATATGATTGAGCATATTTTGGGAATATGCCCAAGAGTGATATTGCTGGTCCAGAGGTAGGTTGATTCCCAGTTTTCTGAGAAACTGCAATACTGATTTCCAGAGTGGTTGTACAAGTTTGCATTCCCACCAGCAATGGATGAGTGTTCCCCTTCCTCCACATCCTCTCTAGCATAAGCTATCATTGGTGTTTTTGGTCTTAGCCATTCTGACAGGTTAAGGTGGTATCTCAGAGTTGTTTGATTTGCATTTCCCTGATGGCTAAGGATGTTGAGTATTTCTTTTGGCCATTTGAAATTCTTCTGTTGAGAATTCTCTATTTAGTTCTGTACCTCATTTTTTAATTGGGTTATTTAGAATTTTGCTATCAAATTCTTGAGTTCTTTATATAATTTGGAGATCGGTCCTTTCTTTGAAGTGGTGTTGGTGAAGATCTTTTCCCATTCAGCAGGCTGCCTTTTTGTCTTATTAAATGTATCCTTTGCTTTACAGAAGCTTCTTACTTTTAGGAGGTCACATTATTTATTGTTGCTCTTAGTGTCTGTGCTTCTGAGGTTATATTTAGGAAGTAGTCTTCAGTACCCTTGCACTGAAGGCTACTTCCCACTTTCTCTTCTATCAGGTTCATTGTGGTCAGATTTATATTGAGGTCTTTAATCCATTTGGACTTGAGTTTTGTGTGTGAGGATAGATATGGATCTATTTTCATTCTTCTATATGTTGACATCAGTTATGCCAATACCCTTTGTTGAGGATGCTTCCTTTTTCCCATTGTATAATTTTAGCTTCTTTGTCAAAAATCAGGTATTTATAGGTGTGCGTATTAGTATCCATATCTTGTCACGGACGCACAGGGCACTCAAGCACATCTCTTCTGAACCAGGAAGCAGAATCCACTCCACTAGTTCTGAAGCAGGCTATAGCCCAACCATTATAGAACCACAGATCTTCCAACCTGATATAGGGATGAAGGGAGCTTCTGACCTGTCCTTCAGAACCAGGGACTCTAAGATCTTCCCCAATGGCCCAGGTGGCTTCAATCTTTTTTATATAGAACCAAGGTAACTCTCAACTTTTGCCAGTAACTCAAGGGGGTTTCAAACTAATACCCCTCAATATCAAAAGCTTCAGTCATTTGCCAGTGTTCAAGGGAACATTGACACACCTTTCCTTTGAATACTAGGAGAACTTAGATATTCACTAATTGCCAAATGGACCTCATACTTACAACTTCAGAACAAGGGTGTCATACCCATCCTCCATGACTGAAGAGAGCCTGAGGCATATAACTTGAGAAGCAAAGAGGCCTTAGACTTCTCCAATGCCCCAAGAAAGCCACAAATACAAGCCCTTTATAATCAATCAACCAAAGAATTACTGCAAAGTTACATGGGGCTTCTGACTTTTCATTCCAGAACCAGGGCAATTCAGGCCTCCAGCTCACAACTCAATCAGGTCTTAGAAATCCCCCTCAAAAGTAAATGAATTCACTAATTAAGGAAGCTAACACCTCCGTGTGAGTTCACCTCAGAGAACTATCTTCTGAAGAGGGCTTTAAAATTATTTTCTTTAACTGCAGTAGACCCTGACTTTCATACTTTGCCAAATGGGGGGCTTCTGTAAGATGCTGTCTTTGAACAAGAAAGCATTGTCTTCCTCTGTCTCTATTGGAGGGGTTTGAGATATGCACCTTTGATGAAACAAACTACAGAACTGGCTCTGTGCCTGAGGAATGCGTCTATAATGTATTTCTGTAAAGGTTTGGGGTTGATGGAGGAGAGGGTCTGTTTGTACATTTGAAAGGGATTTACCTACTAGTCACAATGATGATACAGATTCCAGTGGGCAATAGATGGACGTCTAAAGGGCTAAGATAGCACAGGATACTTTGCCTCTGGAACTGAAGTGTTCCAGCCTCTTCACAATCACTAAAATCAGAATCAGTTGACTAGCTTCTGTAGAATACTCAGTGTAGGCAGGGTTTCCTTGGGAGAACTACGGTTCCCACCCGCCTAGTTTGATTTACAGTCTTGTTTTCTATTCTGCTGGTCTAGGGGTCTGTTTTGTGCTGCCACCATGTTGTTTTGTTACTAGGGCTCTGGGGCCTGCGTGCAAACCAAGCACAGCTGTGCCTTGGGCATTCTCCTCACCCAGGACTCTGGTAACACAGGATGGTTTGTGCTTGCTCATTAGTTTTAGAGACAGTTTTCCAGTTCTGTGAAGAATGCCATAGAATCTCGATGGGCTCGCTGGTGAGCTGGGAACTGCGCACGGCTATTTTAATTTGTCCCAAATCATTGAAATTTCAGCCTATTATTTCCTAGTTTTCCTCTTTTTTGTTGCCTGTCTGTGATGATCCACAAAGTTAATCCTCAGGCCGTGATGTTCTTCCCTCTGCTTGCTCTGCGGAAAACCTCAACTGATGTTTTAAAAAGTACACATATGGAGGCCAGAGGACCACTCTAGAGTGAGCCTCTCTCCACCTTTCACAACAGCATCTTCGCCTGCTGAGCCATCTCACTGTGTTTTTAAAATTGAATTTACGGATCATTTCATTTACAAGATTTTTTGTGGTACCTCTTTTTAGAATCTCTAGTGCCTCACTGATTTCTTTCACATCCTAAATTGTATTCCTTAATTTACCTGCCTGTTTATTTGTACAATTCTGGAAGTCATTGGTTCCATTTTAATTATATCTTGGAAATTTTTTCCAAAATAATATTTTTATTGGGCATTTATACAATGCCCCCAGATCACATTCATTCACATTTCTCCCTGGTCTACCTTTTCACCCCTGTGTTATCCTCCCAAAATAAAATTTAAAAATGATGTCTAATTTGTGTTGCCCTTATATTGACTGGATCATGGACAAACTCCCAGTGGCCTGCCTGTTAAAGATGACTTGGTTCCCCCCACACCCCTCCCTGACAACCTCTGCCTGAAGCCATCAACTGTGAAGAGCTACCCTTCAGGGTTGTATGATACTTGACTGTATTCTGACAAAGCTTGCTTGGAGTCAGAGGTTGAAGCTAGTAGACACTAGTTATCCTAAATTAACCATAGAGGTTTGGAGGACTGTAGACAGAGAGGAGACAGGAAGTGGTAAGGCGGGGCAGAGAGAGTATGTAGGTCCTTTTGGATGGAGGAAAGGAAGAAGTAGGACGCAACTGCTGACTTCCCCCTGCTTCTCTGATCTTTCGTGTTCTTTCCCTGATACCTGACTCCCAAGCTTTTACTGAGAAAGATTAATTAGATTAATATTTCACCTTTTACGCATCCAACTTCTAGGCATGATTTCATGAGATAGCTGCTTGCCTGTGGCTTTGCAGGCACCAGCACCCACTGGAGCTGCAGGCAGGAACTGCGTTGGCTGGAGTCACCCACTGCAGACTGGCTTTTCCTTTTCTTCTCCAAGCACTCTGAGCGAGTCTGGGATTTTCTTGTTGCAGCCTTTCTATAGGAGCCTCCTCAAGCCCCAAATCCAAAGGCACCCATGTTGCAAGGAGAGGCTGCTCCTTGTTTGTCACGTTTGCCTGGCTACCTTACACCCAAAATAACCACACAGAAACTGGATTCATTAAAACACTGCTTGGCCCATTATCTCTAGTTTCTTATTGGCTAATTTTTACATCTTAATTTAACCCAAATTTATTAATCTGTATATCGCCATGTGACTGTGGTTTAATGGCAAGATTCTAACCAGCATCTGTCTCAGGCAGAAGATCCATGGCATCTCCCACTCTGCCCTTCCTCCCAGCATTCAGTTCTGTCTTCTCTGCCTACCTAAGTTCTATCAGGCCCAAAGCAGTTTCTTTTTTTCATTAACCAATGAAAGCAACACATGAACAGAAGAACCTCCTATACCACACCTAGTCTCCAAATACTCCACCACTGGCCAGCTCTGCACTCTTACTTCCTGCCCATCACTGTGCTGCATGGACACATTCCCTTGTATCCACTTTTCAGATGACTTGAATTTGGATTGTGCAGTTCACCTGGACCCCCACCTCTGCCTGCTGCCACACTAGGGGAGTTACCTGGACACCTGCTCAGGCAACTGTCACATACTCTCAGCTCACAACTATGCATAATCCTCAGCAGCTGTCCTCAGCCAGGCTGTGCATTGACTGTGTTCTCAGCCCAGACCCTGCCACAAAGTGACAGCCAGCCATCCAGTTCAATGTCCCTGTCAACAGACTTGATGAGGCTACTTTGAATCCTTAAAAGGGGGAATTAGCCTAAAAGAGAGAAAGAAAGACTTTCTCCAAGATTATAAAATGGGAAACAATATTATGATGGAGGGAATTAGGTCTTTGTGTGATCCTACTATGGATGGTTTGAAAATGGAACCATTAAGTGAGAGGGTAATTGACTTAGCTGGGATTAATGTGATGTCTATTATAATCATTATTGGTTTGGTAATTCTTGTTTTATTCCTAAAAACATGGGTTGATATTATTACCAAATGAGACACCTTGACTAGTAAGTCTAGGCCTTGAAAAACTTATTAAAACAGATAATACAGATATTTAGATATTGACAGAGAAATTTAAGGAGAACCAACCCACCAATACATTATGAAATTAAAGAGAAAGATTCCAAGATTATCAAATAACCAGCCTTAATTTATCCAGTAACCAACATGAACAACCACCAAACGCCAGGTATCCCCAAGGCTGTGGAAGAGCTCACTGGGTTCCTGTAAAAATATTAGATTTGAGGAGATTGGGGAAGTGATAATCTTATATGATACACATTCACCTTTTGTGCGGCAGATATTAAATCCATGTGCAACTATTAATAGAATTGTCCTAAAAATCTGGGAAGACTTAGGTAAGCAGTATTGGAACCTGATACTCAATCACAGTAGAGCCTCAGAGGAAAAGATGAGGCTAGGACCATTGAACAGTGAATTAGGGCTAGAGCTGTTGATTTCCCAAGACCAACTTCTGGGAGAGGCAGATTATGTTGATGTGTGAAGACATTCTGTGGATTCCAGACAGAAAAGAATATCAGATGTCACCAGAGACATTGTCCCCAGTAGAAAAGATGACAGAGGTCAAACAAATCAGAAGGAAGGCTGGGTACCCTCCAGCTCCCCATCTGAGGTGTGGTTGCTCTCACTTGGGGTTGAAAACAGAATCATAGAAAATTCAGTTTCTCGCAGAAAGCTTACATGATTACTTTATTGGCAGTGTCTCTAAGGAACAACATTAGCGCTGTATGTGGCTGGTGTCGTGATTCAGTGGGGTGCAGGGGTCAGGAGTAGGAAGGCATCAGTATGGTCTCAGAACGTCAGGACAGTCCGGATACTGAAATATGAAACATAAGGTATTGTTTCACGTTCCCAGAACTCACAGTGCCCAGAGGGTGAATAAAGCATGTGTTATGAGTCTCAGTGAAAACCATCCATAACAGACATTTCATGCTGGCTATTTGCCATACACTTTGTAGAAGCTTTTTAGGCATTGTCTCATTTAAACCTCATCCTAAGCAGTGGCACTATGAGGTCGATTATCATATTTTCTCCATTTTAGAGACTGTGAGAACTGAGGCTTAGCCTTATAAAATGCCCTGGGTCATACATGTGTGTGCAGAGTCTGAACGGTCACAGAGTCCCATTTTTGCTCCTATCCCATTTCTTCTTCATTTCTGTTGACCATTTCCCCTACCGTAAAAATAATCTCTTTCCCCCACCCACCCCATACAAAGAATCTTAAAGCTCTCACCTCTTTCCAGAGCGAAGCAGCTCAAACGCTTCATTGATTTTCTCAAAAGGTAAAACATGGGTAATTAATGGCTCCAATGGAAACTTGTTAGCCATGAAATCAGCCACAAGCTTGGGGACAGAATCTTTACTCTTAAAGCCTGAAAGGAGAGAGCAGCACCGTGAGATGCAGCCAGGGGACAGGCAGGAGAATTAGACAAGAGATCTTCCAAAGAAACCAAGTTCCTAACAGTGCCCAGGCTGCCACCTGAGCGGCAGACGCGGGACTCAAACACCCTCTGCATGGCGTTAATGTTTTATAACATGCCACCTGATGTCAGGGTGCCTGGCTGATGACGGCGGCTTAGTAGATCTTTCCTAGAGAAATCATAGTGCAGATGTTTATAGCCAAAGGAAGGGAGTGTTCCAAACTTTGGTAAACATCACTGCCTTGGGCTCTGCGTCCTGTGAGGCATTTTTGGGCCTAGAGAGACATAAGTAGAATGACCAGGAAAGCTCCTTCTATGGGGAGCAGAGCAGCCTGTCTTGGGATTTCCTGCATTAGTTCTTGCTATATAGAAAACAGTGATTCTCATGTTGCCTTCTAAGAACTTTTCTGTTACCAAAGGGAAGAAATTCTGAAAAAAGTTAGGAATTGATCCTCAAAGCTGGGGAGATGGTTCAGGCAATAAAATTCTTTTTGCTTTGTTTTTTTTTTCTGACATTAGATTTTTATTGATTATCTGGGAATTTCGCACAATGCCCCTGATCACGCTCATTTCCCAGTACTCCGAGGTTGACCCTGCAACTCTGTGACATGTCCCAAGGGAAAAAAATATAGCAAGTCCAATTTGTGTTGCCTATGTTCTCACTGGAACATAGCCAAACTCCCAATGGCCAGCTTCTTAAAACTGAGTCCTTCCTCGCTGCCATCCCACCAGAATCCACTAACTGTGGAGAGCCACACTTGAGCATCCTTGTAACAACTTTTAGGAATGCAATTCAATGGCATCCTGTCTGGACAGTTTATTACAGGGGTTGAGCTGCAAGTAGGGGGGAGAGGTTGTCATGGAAGCTGAGTTTATATTCAGAATGAAAAACATAACAAAAAAATAAACAAAACCCAGTAACATTAAGCAGTGGATTCAGTGCTGGGGGAGCCTGTAACTCTAGGTCTGGAGGGAGGAAGTTGGGAGATTCCTGGGATTGGCTGGCCAAGAACGCTAGCCTGACCATGAGCTGCAGGCTACTGTGACCTCAGTGAAAATGAACAAGGCTGATTGCTCCTGTAGCTACATCAAATGTTCTCTGTCTCCACACCCACCCACACGTTCACCTTGGCACACAAGAATACATACAGAACTTGATCCTCAGCTGTGAATACATACCACCAAATATTGCTCCTTTCCAGGTACGACCCAGCAGCAGCAACAAAGGGTTCACAGAGAGGCTTTGGGAATTAGGAGGCACCCCAACAATGACACTTACACCACACGATGCGTGGCTGCTTAACAGGGAAGACATCTGGAATATAAATAATATTTAAAGTGGATATTCTTGAGGTTTCTACTCACGATACAGTTTCATGTCATGTGAAGAAACGTGCAGAGAAATACTTTGAGAGAAAAAGTGATTGAATGAATTTATGTTCAAGTCTTCCTTATCAACTAATAAAGAAGCAAGTCTCATTGGGAGCCCGTGCAGTCTGGGTCCTCCAAGGAGAACATTGTTTCCTCATCACGTGACTCTCAGGCTGCCTATGCGTAGGTTCACTCACTGTCATTGTCCATTAATTACAGTTTTGAAGTTTGCACTCTAAGACAGAACTTAGATGGTGAAGATGTAATGATGACATCATCAGAAGTTGTCTCTTATCTATTTGTCCACCTCCCTTTATAACACGTCCCTACTGTGGGGCTTAGATCAAGAACGGGCAAGTGTTCAGTGGCTGTGAATCCAGTGTGTGCATTGGTTTTACATTATTCTGTTATCTGTAGACATCCAGGAAGTTTTCACCTCTCAATTGGTTATTTTAGAACACATTTTATAGTAAAAAATTATTTACAATCTTCAAAGATGCCCTGTCTTTTGATTTTGAAACGTCACATTTAGAAAACCAGATGTCCTCAGAACACATGGGAATCAGACTTTTGGATCTTCACATCCACTGACAATCCAGGCTCAGATGAGCAAACAGGGAGACAGTCTAGTGAATAAGAGAAGAGCAATGGCCGTGAGGAAACCAGAACCCTGAGCGTTGAAGGACTTCCCATCCACAGAGGAGACGCTAGCCTCTTTGACACCTTGTCTCAGTTCAAGGCTGAGAAGAATGTCACTCTCCGGGCACCATTCCCATTCTCTACTAACAACTCTGCCAAGGCTTTCTGGAGGACCTCAGTAATGGTGATTTTTAGGTTTCTGGGGATGCTTCTCTAGAACGCCAGAGGTCTAATTTGGCTGATATGTAATAGAAAAATGTTCTTTAGCCATGCATGGTGTTTTCAACTATATGAATCATGTATATTTCAAAACTACAAGCACTGTAGGCTTGGCAATAATCTTTCTTATCATTATCCCCAGCTGACCTTAATTGAGTGCTTACCACATGGCAACTGGCTCCATGCTAAGTGTTTTACATTCACTATGTAATGTATATCATAAATAACCCCACAGAATGCGTATCTCTTAAATTTAGGGAGTATGGCAGAATCTGTGAATTCTATTTTTAAAAGTTTTTACTCCAACATGTAGATCTGGGTATTTTTGTGTCCCGGGACTCTTCAGTCTCTGTGATGAAAACATGGTGATCCATTAAAACAGCCACTCCTCTACATGTTTGATGCTAATGAAATAATACTTGGCCTCATATTACTCATTATTCCTTTTGGCCACATGATGAGACTTGAAAATGCTTTTCAGAATAGTTAATTTCAAATATTATATAATATTAAGAATGTGGAAGAAAATCTTTTCATCCATTAGGTCCATAAATTGTTTTTAAATTCCCTTGATGAATTGATTTTTAGGGAAAAAAAACTCAATGAAAAGCTTTCCTGTATTAATGGAGGATTATTACTTCAGACAAATTTGTAGAACTTACAAGTCGAAAGGTTTGTCACAACACCGAATTAATCAATATGAGAAGGAAACAGGAGATGGAAAATTAAAATCTAAAATAGCTTTTTGCGTGAGATTTCTATTCTTCTGTCTGGAGCACATTATGGATGGCAGAAGGACAGATCTCAAGGCATGCCACAGCACCTACCATGGTGTCAATGCGACCGATTACTTCAAAGGAGAAGTCCACCCCTCCATCGGTCATCTCCTGGATTACTTCGTGGATGGGTTTGCTGTAGTCTAGAGGGTTGATGCACTCAGTGGCACCCAATTCTTTGGCCTTCGCAAACTTGTCTTTGTTGATGTCCACAGCGATGATCCTGGCTGCTCCAGCTGTTTTACAGCCAATGATGACAGACAGACCAACACCTCCAAGGCCAAACACAGCACAGGTGGAGCCTGGGGTCACCTATGTTTGCAGAAAATACAAAAGATGGACCAAAGAGTGATTGCTAGGCAGTGCTCCATGCTGCACAAGGCACCTTGCTTTGTCCTCTGTCATGGCCTCTCAGATGTCATTCCACCTGCTTCCAAAACTTCTTCAGGCTAAAGCTGCCTGAAGGGGTACAACAGTGGTTCTCAAAATTTGTTCTATATTAGATGTATCTGAGGAGTTATCTCTTTTCTTTTTTTGTTAATCTCAGGATCCAGTAACAGCTTCTACAAGTTAATTGGATTTTCTTAAGGTAGAACCCCATTCTAATCCACTGGGAATTGCCTGTGAGATCATCTATACTAGCTGATCTTTGACCTCCACATAAAAATCACTTTAATCTTCAATGGTCACATAATAACATCTTCCCCATACACACAACAAATTTGTTTAAGTGAAACAAATGATCATGGTTACTCTAGGAGACTGCAGGGTAATCCAACCACCCTTCAATCGTTAACTCCTTGGTTGGCTATCGTTCAGTAGTCACAACCAGGGTAACTGGAGCAGAAGTCATCTGGCATGTTAAGTCATTCCTGGCTTAACAGGAAAGAGGACAGGAAACTTTAAGAAAATACATCAAGATACCAGTGTTATCTTTGTGAGACTTTAAGCCTGACTTTTTTTTTAAAAGAAGTAAATGAAAAATACTGAAACAATCGCTGGTCTGTATTTTAATAACAATGATTGAAATCCTTGGTCACAAGGACTCTTGGCTTACGAGGCTTGCTCAATCCTCCTGTTGAAACAAAGAGTAACTACATTTAGTGCTAAAATGACAAAAAATTACAGAGTGTATCTATTTCCATAAACATTTACTTTCTCATGACTCAGAATCAGCATCATTTTCATCTATAATAAAGACATGAATTTTCTTCAGCATTCAAATTCCTTCTGGGCACATTTTTCTATCAATATTTTAATCAACACCATCAACCTGTGAAAATGATGTGGGAGAATCCTAGAGTCATAGACTGAGATTTTAAAGGATCTACTAACAAACTCGCTCAGGATATACTATGTCACATACAGTTGAGGTTAGCTAAAGGAGCTGTTTCTCATGCGATATGCACACACTAAGAGACAGAAACTGTAGGAAAGATAGACCTCTAACACAACCAAAGTTTAGGTTTGCTGGGAAAATGTTGCTGATAAGGTTTGTTCTCAATGCCCATAAAGGAGACAACCCTGGCCCCCAGCTGGCCTTTATCAGAGCTCACATTCATTTTGATGCTCTTTCAAAGAACATCAGTCAGCTCAGAGGGGCTGCACTGGTCCAGTGCCATTAAGTCCTGGTTCATCACTAAGCCTCAGTTTTCTTTTCAGGAAATTTCCACCACACAGGCAGGTTGGCTCTAGGTAGCAGTGCTGGTCTTTATTTTAAAAACACTGGTGACAGCATTTGTGCCGTGCAGATCTCCCCACTTTGGCTTACTTTAGAGATAACAGTGATGACATCTCCACTTTAAAATCTTCCATTTGTCCCAAATGGCCAAGTGTTCCAGTTTCTGACTCTTCAAAACATGTTTTATTGCGCAAGTGTATCTTGGGACTGGGACATAACAGAGCTTTACAGACAACAGCAAATGCAAAGTGTTAAAGTTCCAGATCTACGTAAGTTTCAAATAATTTCTATGAGAGCCCAGTTTCTTTGGGAACTTGGCAGAACTGGATGTATATTATTATAGAGCTTTTCTTGAGTGTGTGGAGGGAATTCTCACTGAAGTTGGACAGACTTATCTTTTCTACAAAAACACTCTCTGATGCCTGTGAGCAATTTCTTCCCTTTGGTCCCAACAATACATACATAGCTTGGTTCATGGGCCACTGTCCATCTTACCTTGGCAACTTTGACAGCAGAGCCATAGCCAGTTGAGAACCCGCAGCCGATGAGGCAGACTTTGTCCAGGGGTGAAGCTGCATCGATTTTAGCCACTGCCATCTCATCTACCACAGTGTACTGGGAGAAGGTGCTGGTGCTGACGAAGTTGTGGATTGGTTTCCCCTTGCATGTGAACCTGGTGGTGCCATCTGACATAGTCCCATGAACATGTGCTGAACTGGCAAGTGAAACACAGCAAATAAAGGACATGAAACAAGGGAAAACAAGAGTGCAATCTAATTGTTCAAGAAGACAATAAGAAAACAGTGTGTAACTTAATTGTACAAGAAGAAATAAGAAACCTACCTTGTTACACATAAGTTGCCCTCCGGGTGCTTGCAGATCCTGCAATTTCCACATTGGGGAGAAAAGAGCGGGATGACTTTATCACCTGGAAGGGGAACAAGGAAATGCTTAAATGTCGACCCAAGAATAAGAAGGCAGGAACATGAAAACTACATGTAGAGATATGTGTCCTTGAAAGGTTTCTAAGAAATAGAGCCCAACTGCACAACGTCATGCATGGGCATTGCTCTTCATCCAGGTTGCTATGTGCCAGAAGTTTCCTGAAACAAAAGGGAAATGTAAAACAGCTACATCTACTGATGAGCGACTAACTTTCACTGTGTGCCTCATTTGCTCTTGGGTGCTTTCCACGTATTAGGCCTAGTCAACCCTTAGATATACTCACTGCTAAGTATAAATATATACTTTAGTTGCCATGAGTTACTAAATTCCCATGAGATGTTGGACAATTCTGAATTTGTTATAATAGTTAAAATGAAACTAAAATAAGACCAAACCCAATATAGGAAATATTTCATAATAAAAATAAGACAAACTAAGCTTGATCATAAGATAAAATTCAAATGAGAATTTTGATAGCTAGTTTTTTACTTCTTAAAAAGATTTGTCCTGTTTTTATGTGCATGTCCGAGGATCCATGTGTGTATGCGCTTGTGTTTGTGTGTGTGTGTGTGTGTGTGTGTGTGTGTATGTGTGTGTGTCTGTGTGTGTGCCCTTGAAGGCCAGCAGAGGGCGCTGGATCCCGAGCAGCTGGAGTTACAGGTGACTGTCAACTGTCTAACAGAATGACCTCACCCACTGAATTGTTTCTCCATCACCATGTTTTGGTTTTTCAAAGTGATTGTGCTTCTCTTATTATGAAACAAATGCTTTAAGAATAATCTTAGTTGTTTTTGAGGACGCAGACTGAAATGTGACAGAGAAGTGATGACTTGCTCTGGACATCTCAGTCCTCAACACCGAGTTAGAGATTTCCCCTGAGAAAGAAAAAGCAACTTTTTTTAAATAATTGTTTATGAACTATCAATTTTTTTCTGCTATAGACAAAGCCTCCTGAGAAGTAAAGCTATTGTTTTACTGTTAGCTTTTTTTTTCCAAATAAAGAAAACACCAATACTTAACTCCAGCCAGACGAGTTCTTATTTTCTGGTTATTTGGAATGCAAGAAATGTCTGACTCTTCTGGCTAAAGTGATCTTTTTGGAGATGAACATAATTTTGCTTTTAAATCACATGTGCTACCTATGTTATTGTACAAATCAATGACCGGATCACTATGCTTCACAGATAAAATGAATGTGTGATGACACCACAGAAAATATATTTTTAATCAACCTTTACATCCAAACACAAACAAAGTTAAAATAAAAACATGAATAAAGCAAAAAGCAATGTGCAAACTACCACTTTCAGCCCAACTAGAGATAATACAATGGTGTTTGTGTTTGCAGGACTTTCGCTACATTTTTCCATCTGTGGTTTCCTCTTATATTGTATTATGTTTCTATATTGAAGAAGGAGGAAAATAAAGGAGAAGAGAAAACCATCGTGTGGATGCAATGTGGTTAAACCTACGGCATCCTACAGGAGAGGCATCCTGAAGCCAGGCGAGCAGTCGGGTCTCTGAACTCAGCACAGAGCAGCTTCCCTACATCTAGGCACTCAGAACCTGGACCTGCAGGTCTTGCCTTTGCCCCATTTGTAGGTTTGTTTGGATCCTGAAAAGTCCCTGGTGCTCAGGGACACTGAAGTGGAAGTTAGCAGATTATGAACTCTGAAGGTCACAGTGGAGACTCTCACTCAGTGCCTGACGTATTGTCAATAAAAATAGATATAGAAAGAGAAAAGACATGATTGGATGCCCAGGACAGAGGCATGCAGGGAGGAAGGGGTGGAAACCCTGTGACCTTGTGCCAGATTTCAAGTCTCCTACTGCCTGGGCTCCTCTTTTGGGATGGATGTGTTTGGATCAATCAGAGAGAAAGCACAAGCCCTGATGGTAAAGAATTCTGTACCTGGTTTGACAGAAGTCACCCCTTCTCCGACGCTCTCCACAATACCAGCTCCCTCGTGGCCTAGAACTGCAGGGAGTGGCGTAGGATGGTTTCCAGCAACCACGCTATCATCTGAGCGGCAGACCGAGGTGGCCACCATCTACAGATTAGAAATAGAGTTTGTTGAGCCATGATAGCGATTGAGAAGGTTTAGCACACCTATTCTGAAACTGTGCTTCTGAGGAGCCTGCTAACCATCCCTATTGCTTGGAATTCGAATTAGGTCCTAGTTTTCCCATCGTTTTGTATCTTTTCTTAGTTAAACAGCTTAAGGATCAAAGATCATCCTGTGAATTAAGGGACCCTAAAAAATGTAGTTTAAGCTGGGTGGTGGTGGCACACGCCTTTAATCCCAGCACTGGAGAGGCAGAGGCAGGCGGATCTCTTGTGAGTTCGAGGCCAGCCTGGTCTACAAGAGCTAGTTCCAGGACAGGAATCAAAAAAGGTACGGAGAAACCCTGTCTCGAAAATCAAAGAAAAAAATGTAGTTTATACAACATACAAAAGAATGTATACATTGTTATGGAGTTAAAGCTAGGAAATGAGCACCAAGAAATTACCTAATATTACCTAATTACCTAATATTAATTGCTTTTGGACTCAAGATGTTTAGCACTTTACAAACACATAAACATAAAAAAGTTTTCAGGGATTTTGTTAAAATTCGACTTTCAGCAGCTGATGTCAACAGCTAGGCTCAGCAACAGACTCATTCATGTCGGAGTGAGCATATGAAACGGGATGTTAATGGACAGTTGGACACATCTATGGAGTATTTTCTGAGTTTTTCAAACCTAATATTTCAGATGGTAGAAAGGGACTTTACCTTAATACGGACTTCATGGGCCTTGGGGGGTGCGACTTCTATGTCCTCGATGGAGAAGGGCTTCTTGGTCTCCCATAGTACAGCTGCTTTGCACTTGATCACCTGGAAGATGAAGGGTTACTGCAGCTCCAAGGGGATCATCACAATTGTGTCCCTCTATTTCCTATGCACAGCGTCTGTCCACAGGTCTGCCACCCATTGTTATATAGAAATGGATGCTTCTCATTTACAAGGAGTCAAAACACCCTGAGAAACCTGTGACACCATAGTAGAAGGTCAGGAAGAGAAAGGGCATACATCGGGATGTTCTTTCAGGCCATGTTTGTGCTACATGTTTTTTCCTTGAAGTCACTGGTACTGTTCTGAGAGGTTGTTTGACTGAAATCATTGGATTGATGTGGGATTATCTTTTATATGTTGTGAGTATGTTCTATTACCATTGGTTAATAAAGAAGTTGCCTTGCCCTATGGCAGGGCAGAATATAGCCAGTCTGGAAGAGATATATAGAGAGAGAGTAGGCAGAGTCAGGGAGATGCCATGTAGTTGCTGAAGGTGAAAGACCACCAACTGAACCCTAATGGTAGGCCACAGACTACCACAGCCATTTCTATTAATACATAGGTTAATAGAAATGGATAATTTAAGATATAAGAGCTAACTTGTGCCATTGGCCAAACAGTGTTGTAATCAATAAAATTTCTGTGTGGCTATTCAGGTCTGGGCAGCCAGGAAACGAACCAACAGCCTCCGCTTACATTGGATATATGTTTAATTTTAAATTATAACTATAAATATATTTCTGAAGTGCTACTTTGTGCATTCTAGGTAAGCACTGTCACAGAGAACTCCCAGGCTTTGGATTTCTGAGACAATATTCTAATGGGCTTCCCAGGCTGCCCTTGAACTAGGAACCTTTCTGTCTTGGCCTTCCTAGCACTGAGATTTCAGGGATGGTCTATCATACCTAGCTACATTGTTATTTTCCTGTTGTAGGCAGTATAAACTCAAGCCTATGATTACCGTAGCCCTGTTACTGACCCTGCACTTAAGAGCCTGGATTCCCTAGTCCCTCGATTCTTGTTTGGTTGATAGGATTGGGTTTCCATTTATGCTGCATGAATTCAGTCTTTTTTTTTTTTTTTTTTTGGTTTTTCGATACAGGGTTTCTCTGTGGCTTTGGAGTCTGTCCTGGAACCTAGCTCTGTAGACCAGGCTGGTCTCGAACTCACAGAGATCCACCTGTCTCTACCTCCCGAGTGCTGGGATTAAAGGCATGCGCCACCATCGCCCGGCCTGTTTCTTTTAACTTTTTCAGTCATTCTTTATTCTAACTACTTTTCCTTGAAATGTGATATGCCATCCTAAACATGACCAGGAGTGAACTGGAACAAAACTACTGGTGACTGCCCCTTCTGTGCTGATTCTCCACCCAATCTTTTCTATACCGAGTCGTGCCACACCATGGACGCAAAAGTCTCCAACCCCCCCCCCCCTGTTCTCACTCTGAGCTGTTGGACCTTTGACCCACTCCTAAAACAGGCCCTGTGTCAACAGAAACACAGGCGTTATAATTAGACAGTTGGATAGCACGGATAAGTTGTTTATGCTGAGTGACTGCTTGCATGATCGGTACCACACACAGACTCAAGAAGGAAGATGACTTTGTGGTAAACGTAGTACCATATGTATATATTCTTACTGTTTACAAGTGATTCAATTTTTCTTAGAAAGCTGGATGATGTTTTTTAAGAGAGCAGATACAGTTCTATAGAGCTTCTAGAGATTTTATGAGTTGTGCAACTATGAACCCCTCCAAATCACTGATGCATGGGAATGTAATCTTACCGTGGATGATCCTAAAGCACTGAAATCAATCTACCTCCTGTCAGAAATTTTATTAAAGGTTAATGGGATGGACAGTTCTTCTAAGTTCCCAAGTCAAATTCCTCTTATGAAATGTTTATCAGACTTTTCTGCTTTCATAAGAAAGCAATGATTACAAAGAATAGCAGACTATGGAATTGTGATTTGAGTAAAGACTACTCTGATTAAGATCTTTTTAAAGCTTTCTGTTTACAAGGTAGTCACAGTGGCTCAGAATGAATTCCCTGTGCTGCAGAGTTAGGAGGAAGTGAGGACTGCCCCAGATCTAGAGTCTGTGCTCTCTTGTTAAAGGTATTTAGCAGCAGCCGGGCTGCACAGTCGTGCAGTGCACACCCTGTGCCATAGCACACATCACACACTGCCTTCAGTGCACGTCATTTCTGAGTTAGAAGTCAGCATCTTTTAGCAAGTTAGTGAGAATATATTCCCAACAGCAAGATCTGTTTCTTACTTTTCCGGCTGTGCTCATGCTGTCTGTCCTCGGTGCTGGCAGGAGATTGATGGGTCCCTTAGACTCTTCCCTATTGCAGTGCACTGGGCCAAGGTTGCACACATATTGTTAGCTGGAGTGTCAGCTGATGCCACTCGTGATCTGGCCTTTATTGACACACCCATTAGTTTATTCTCACTGCAAGTTAAGGGGAGGCACTGTCCTGTCTAGGAAACTTTGTTCTGGGGATGTGATGTTGGGGACATTCTGCTTTCGTTAGGCTCCACACTTCCTTTTGCATCTCTCTCCCCTCTCTCGGTTCACTCTTCCCCTGTCTCAGCTGCACTTTCCCGTTTCTCAGACAGGTTAGAAGTCTGCTTTCCTTTGCTAGGGAAAGCAGTAACTTAAAGTCTACATGGAGCATGGTAAGGAGGACAGCAGACAAAGCGGGGCAGATGGGGTGGACGGACAGAGCCTCGGGGAGGAAGGGTTGGTGTCCATTCTTCTTCAAAGCAGAGAGGCACCGTCAGCCACAGCAAAGGTGCTGAGACCCCTGGTATCTCTGCAGCCCACACTACTGGTCAGCATTGACCAAGGACCTGAGGCAAGCATGGAGCTGGCCCAGGGGGTGACAGCCATGAGTAAGAGACAGACTCCACTCCTGCCAGGAGACAGTGCCTACAACATGCCCTATGCCTGTTCCTGAGAGAACTTTGGCATATTTCCTTGCTCTGTGCCGTGGTCTCCTTCTCTGTAAGATAAGGGTTAGTTAGAGTGTCACTTCAATGACTGTGGGGAACGAGTAGAACAGTGCGCACATGTGCTGATCGTGGAGCCACATGGGTAGGGGCAGCTCAGTGAGTTACAGCTACAACTGGCATGCGTGCCCTTCCATTACCTTTAAGAGTCCCCTGCATATCTATGGATTACACAGTAATGGAAGTGCACAGTTTTCCTCTGAGGCACAGATTGGTAAGAAGCTAGCGGATGTCTTCTATCTTCCCAAACTCGAGTGGGCATCCTTCCTACATTATTTTGTGATATTAAGAGCAACATTACAAGGAAGGTTTTCCCAACCAATTTTAGAGGTGAGGTAAGAGAAGTATGGAGATCTCCCGATGCCCTTTCTAAGACAGCAAGAATGGAACTGTGGGCAGGCAGGCCGGTGTTACAGAGTTTTATGGTGTGGACACGTAGGCATATCACTTAACATAAAGAAAGTGGACCTTGTATTTTAAACAACTGATTTTCGGGAATATGATTCATATCCCCACCCTCTCTGTCTGTCCCTCTCTCCCTCCCTACTTTCCCTTGCCCTTCCTCACAACTCTGAATGAGCACTGT
Source organism: Microtus ochrogaster (assembly GCF_000317375.1). Taxonomy (NCBI): domain Eukaryota; kingdom Metazoa; phylum Chordata; class Mammalia; order Rodentia; family Cricetidae; genus Microtus; species Microtus ochrogaster. The sequence goes on along the minus strand of NC_022022.1, from coordinate 32,418,797 downwards.
TGGTAATTCTACTGTCTTTTGCTAGAGTCTGCCACTCATGTGGACCAGATGTCCAGTTTGGGTTTGGTGCCTAGTTCTGACACTTTCAAGTATATCAAGAGGACTGAGATGTCTCAAGGGTGGACAGCCACACTGTCTTGCAAGGTGCCATAAACTGGTAATCAATAGTGCCAGGACCTTCATACACAGCTCCTTGATTAAGATACACATGCTCTCTGTACTGCCAAGAGGGCGTGGGGCAGTCCAAAGTTCATTCAGCCTTGTACCCACAAAGGTCGCCTCCATATTTTGTAAAGCCCAAGGAGGGAAAACTATAGAGATGGCCTGAAGCTCAGAAGGTATTCTTTTCAATTTCAGACTTTTCTAGGTCAAAGATTTTGGCAAAGTAACTGTGGTTAATATTTACTTGAAAGTAATTTAGGAAAGGGTAATGCATTTAGACTTTGTGAGTGTGTGTGTAAAGAATCTAGGAGCCTTCAACTACTACCAGCAGCAACAATTCTACTTCCTGGGTTAATGTTCTTAATAAAGACTAACCCAACACCAGACATTGAGAATTTGCATAATACTCTACTTTGACACTGAAGCCAAAACTAGTGAGAGAGTGGCTGTGAACTTTCTTTCCCAGGCTTAGAATGTATCACCAACTTGGATACTGATTTTGATGTAAAGAACATGAAGAGAGTGTTGGCGATATTTGTCTCCAAATGTCGCTGTTCAGGGTCTTAGAAATAATGTTAAAGATGTTAAAAAGCAGAGGCAGGCAGGAATCCTCTGCAGTGTTCTGAGTACCAGCTAAGAAGCTTGACATGTGCAATGGAATTCTGTAGATCATGCAGCAAAGGCTTATGAATGCCATTCTCCTAAAGGCGGTACAGAAGCAAAAGCACAATAGAATATGGTTACTATGCTGCAGATGACAGAAACCCCACAGACTTAGTAATACAGAATCAGAACATTGTAAAATATAGACATATTTTGAAAATCATTATATAAGAATTAACGGTAATTTTTCATATCATAGTGCTATTTCTGTTAACTATCATATTATATTAAAATTGCAGCCAAAGGTTTTTTTTTTTTTCAATTTTTGAGACAGTGTTTCTCGGAAGCTTTGTAGCTTGTCCTGGCACTAGCTCTTGTAGACCAGGCTGGCCTCAAACTCACAGAGATCTACCTGCCTCTGCCTCCCGAGTGCTGGAATTAAAGGCGTGCGCCACCACCACCCAGCTCACAACCAAAGTTTACCAGGAGGCTGTTTTACTCTACTCAGTTCCTGGGTGAACGGTGTGTTGTGCAGAGAGACCGTGCCTGGGTCTGTGGTTTACGCTTTTTCCCATGGTTTCTTCCAGGACTTTCAAAGTTTTCAGTCTCAGATTAATACCTTGGGCCCACTTTGAATTGATTTTTGTGTAGGGAAGAAGATGAGGATGGTAGCTTGATTCTGCATATGACTTTATGGTTCTCCTCAAAACACCTCTTGGAGACTGATTTTTCATTTTGTTTTGTTTTCCAGTGTATGTTTTCAGTACCTTTGTTAAAATTCAGTTCAGTATATTCAAGTAACTATAAAACAAACAAACAACAAAACAACAACAACAACAAAAAAAACCCCACAGATCTCCCCTCATGAGGCTTTCCCGTTGCAACCTCTCTGCAGCAATCCCCACAAGCCCCACAGGCATCTGTTACCAAGCACTACCACAGTTAGCCCCTCACCACTGGCCAGCTCTGTGCTCTTACTTCTTGCCTAGCACAATGCTGCTTTTACACATTCCTGTGTCTGCCTTTCAGATGGATGGCTCTCTGGCTCCTGGGATCCTTTACACTGTGGACTGTGTGCTTCCCATGAACTCCCTCCTCAGGCTGCTGTCCCACTAGGTTAGCCACCTAGACATCGACTCAGGCAACTGTCACATACTTTCAGCTCACAGCTATGTAGATTGAGCAGTGCCTGTCCTTTGTGCTGTGCATCGCCTGTGTTCTCAGCCCCGACCCTGCTACCCGATGACATCCAGCCTTATACTTCAGTGTCATCGTCAGCAGATTTGGTGGGACTCTGTATGGTTCCACAAAGGATGATTTGGAAATAGAACAATTAAATGAGGGGATAATTAACTTACCTGGGATTCATGCAATGTCTATTATAATCATTATAAGTTTGGAAAATCTTGTTTCATCCCTGAAAAAATTGGTTGATATAAGAGCCAAATGTGAGGAATTGACTGATGAAATTCTGGCTGTACAAAAAGTTATAACTAACAAGTTCCCAGCCTTAGAAAAACTCATTAAAACAGATAATAGAGATATTCAGTTAGAGGCAGAAGAATTTAAAGGAGAACCACCCTACCATTATGTAGCGAGCTGCGTGGTGTCACGCCTGATGGAGATGTATAATCAACTCCTGAGATGGCCAAGACCTGACTTATGCTATGATAACGCAATGATTATCAGCTGCCTGCATATGCGTGAATCTATGGGCAGTGCCCACCTGGCAGTTCGGGGTTGGCAGCCCATGCCTACTTAAGGGCTGAGAGAGGTTTGCCCAGGGAGAGAGGGAAAGAGAGAGGGGAAGAAAGGGAAAGAGAAAGGAAGGAGAGAGAGGGAGAGAGGTCAAAGAAAGGGGAGAGAAGAAGGAAAGAGCGAGGTCAAGGAGAGAGGGGAAAAGAGAGAGAGAGGAAAGAGAGGAGAGAGGAAGGAAAGAGAGGAGAGAGAGGAGAGAGGAGAGAGGGGAAGAGAGAGAGAAGTGTAAAAGGTCCTGGAATAAAACTGCAGTGAGAAGAGCTCCGGTGGTCGCGTCATTCCTTGCTGGTCGAGGGTGGCCATGACACCATTACATTATGAAATTGGAGAAAAACATCCTAAGGTTATCAAATAACCAGCCTTAAGTTATCCAGTCACCAACATGAACAACCACCATAATGGCAGGTATCTTCAAGGCTATGGAAGATCTCACTGAATTCCTGTGGAAAAGGTTAGATTTGAGGAGATGTAAAGAAATGATAGTCTCATATGGTATGCATTCACCCTTTGTGAAACAGATGTTAAATTCATGGGCAACTAATAACAGAATTATCCCAAAAGGTTGGGAAGACTTGGTTGCAGCAGTATTGGAGCCTGATCCACAATTACAATGAAGGACCTGGGGGAAAGATGAGGCTAAGACCATTGAAAAACAAAGGAGGCCTAGAGGTATTGAAATATCCCAAGACAAACTTCTGCAGCAGGGTGATTATGTTGGTGTATAAAGACAGTCTATATATGAAGAGCACACCTTGGCTCTCTGCCATCCAGCAGCTTTGGATGCTTGAGACAGAGTTGAAGAAGTCAGAAAGAGAACTGAGTCATTTACTAAATTTATGCAAGGTCCAAAAGAAACCTTTACTGGTTTGATTACAAATGTTGACTTCAGCTATAAATAGAATGATAACAATTCCAGAAGCTAGACAAATACTGACTGAATCTTTGGCTTTTGAAAAGGTAATTTACAATTTTTTTAAAAAAAAAGGGTAATCAGTACCCACAGAGTAATGGATCTGAGATATAGTCAATGTCAACGCTCATAACCATGATGGTACTTGGATAGCAGTGGTGATTTCCAAAGGCTTGAAGAAAACTCAAAATATCATATGTTTTAATTGTGATGAACAAGGTTACCTAGAAAGGATTGTAGGCAAGGCATTTCTAGAAAGAGTGTTTTTTTTTTTTTCTATCAGTAATTCAAACAAAATGATCCTGCCTTCTGGACCATGGATAAGTGTGGCAAAGGCCAACATTGGGCCATTGAATGGAGTTCAACAAGGGATAGACTAGGTAACATTTTAACATTGGGAAATAACTTGGTGGAAGGGCTATCACAGGCCCCCATGTAAAATTGGTTTAATCATTATCTGTCACCATGGGGGAAACTCTTCCACCAAGAAATTAAAGGACCTAATGACTATGGTAGAAAAAAAACATACTGCCCTGGATGACAGAACAGCTTTAGAAGATAAAATACAATGAACTAAGGGCGATGCAGGGCTTTGTGGGTGTCTCCCTGTCAGGTTCCCTCCAGGGTTTGGCTCACTGAGGACAATTCCAAAAGCACTGTTAATGTTAAGATTTAATGATTTTGCTACTGAATGTAGCTAGAATCACACATACATTTATGATGGAGATTCACTATATGGCCTTTAGTAGTGTGTTTATATTGCAAACCTTAAAAATTTGCCTGGAGCAACTTCTACAGAAGCAGCTACAAGGGAGTGACCTACTATTGCTGAAATTTCCTCTTTATGGACAGAAAATGAATACTGGCAAAGAGTTTTTAGTAATTTTTGGGATAGATTAACAATAAATATCTCAAAAGCAAGAGAATTCAATTTGTAAAGAGAACTAACTGGATTCTTCCTCACATTGTACAAAGAATACCAATTTTTGGAGTCCTTACATTCTGTCTTTATACAAAAAAATCAGGAAAGGCAAGTTATAAATCATTACATTTAAGTAAAGTAGCTCAAAGTCCTTATGATACTGTTCAAAAGTCAGAATTATATGCATTTTCATGGTATTATTAGATTTTCCAGAAGCTCTTAATATGGTTACAGACTCTCAATAAGAAGTAAGAGTCATTTTATATATTGAAACCTCTGGATTCATTCCAAATTATTCAGAATTTTGGTATTTGTTTAATTACAAGAACTAATTAGAAATAGAAATTATTGCCGGGCGGTGGTGGCGCACGCCTTTAATCCCAGCACTCGGGAGGCAGAGGCAGGCGGATCTCTGTGAGTTCAAGACCAGCCTGGTCTACAAGAGCTAGTTCCAGGACAGGCTCCAAAACCACAGAGAAACCCTGTCTCGAAAAACCACAAAAAAAAAGAAATAGAAATTATTCCTTATATATAATACATATCACATCTCATACAGATCTACCAGGTTCTCTAGTACAAAATAATGGTGAAACTGATGAATTATTAGTAGAAAATGTGCTAGACACCTCAGAATTTCATAAGAACCATGATGTGAATAGCAAGGGTTTGAAAAAAGATTTTTTCCATCACTTGACAACAAGCCAAGGAAATTATAAGAAAATGTCCTACTTGTTCTTTGTATGACCAAATTCCACTACCTGCAGGAAATAATCCAAAGGGTATTCAAAGAATTGAAATTTGGCAAATGGTTTTGTTTCATTTTGCAGAATTTGGAAAATTAAAATATTTAAACCATACCATAGATACATATTTAGAATTTCAATGGGCAACTGTTTTGAATTCTGAAAAGACTGACTCTGTCATGACACATTTATTAGAATTTATAGCCATCATAGGGTTACCTATACAAATAAAGACTAAAAATGCTCCAGTAATGTCTCTTGTAAAATGAAACAGTTTTTTGTATATTGCAACATAAAACATATTATAGGTGTACCACACAATCCAACAGGGCAAGGAGTTATAGAAAGATCTAATCAAACTCTAGAAGATTTGCTTAATAAACAGAAAGAGATAATAAAGACCCCCAGAGATAGATTGTACAACACTTTATTAAGCTTACATTTTCTAAATGCTAATGAGAAGGGAATGAGAGGTCCAGTGAGACACTGGATAAAAGAAAAACACTGCTGAATTAAATTGGCCTGTATACCTTTATGGTGTGTTTACCTCAGAATGGAAAGTGGTTTTGCTTTTGTTTCCACAGGAGAAGAAAAGCTATAGATACCTGGATACCATCAAAAATTGATAAAGGTAAGATCTTCTGATTCGAAGAGGTGATAGTTCATCAAACAGCCTGACCATTCAATAGAAACTAACTTATACAACTTACAAAATGCTTTTCATTTGATCAGATATAACTTGTCAAAAGGGAAACTCCCCAAAGTTAGGGTTGAGGCAGGTTTTTTTTTTTTTTTTTTTTTTTTTTTTTTTTTTTTTTTGTCTTTCCAGGAGAATGAAGGCATCTAACCAAGAAATCTGAAGACCATTGAACAAATGAGACACCTAAGGAAAAAGGACAAATTATTCCCAAGAGGTTGGGTAGGCAGTCTTTTTCTTTCAGTGTGTTATGAATATTTGTCATCATTTAGGGAGGTTGGTTACAAGTTGCTATTGGTAATGGTCAGGAAAAAAAATCTGAGCAAAGAAGAGTGGATTCAGGGATCTTGTTCTGAAAAGGAAAGGAGGATATAAAGTGTTAGGATAAAAGGGTAGATGATTGAATATACTTTTAACCCAAAAAACCCTACTAGTCTTAAATATTTTACATTGGTATGGATTCTAGTATACTGATACAAATTTGAGGTTATTTTTGTTATATTGTATATATACTCTTGCTTAAGATATATTTGTTAGAACCTACTGTACATACATTTCTACTCTTGTTCAAGGTATTATACCTATACAGCTCATTTAACAATCTAATGTAAATTTCTAGTCTTCGAAAGTTATTATTATAAACTGGTTAGAATAATAAAGAAATGCAGGTTAATAGTTAGTCACTCATTACAATAAAACTTGTAGTCATGTTAGGTATGCTTTCTAGGTTAAACAGAGATATATTTTAAATAGACAGGTGGCCTTCAAATACTTCAGAGATCTACAGAATATGGCATTTAAGATATATTTTAATAACATAAGGTTTTTTATGAGAACGAGACATGCCTGTTTCTGGCAGCATCAATCTACTTCAAACAAGATGATAGGTATTGAAGAAATGGAGTTTACTTTCTTTGTGGTGAAAGTAAGCCACTGGGCAAGAAACTGCCTTTGCTTCAACTGCTGACAATGTGCTGTACAAATTAGACAAGCAGGACACAAAAGAACATGACTGCCAAACTTTGCTAAGGCAAGGTGAGGTAGTCCTTTAAAAATCATGCCTCTCCAGCCCGGCTCAGTGGTTAAGAGCATTGTGTGCTCTTCCAAAGGTCCTGAGTTCAATTCCCAGCAACCACATGGTGGCTCACAACCATCTGTAATGAGGTCTGGTGCCGTCTTCTGGTGTGCGGGCATACACACAGAATATTGTATCCATAATGAATAAATAAATATTTTAAAAAAATCATGCCTCACAGAAAAGACTGTCAGATAGTCGAGGCTTTCAGACCAAAGAAGAATGCCCCAGTTTTACAGAGGAACTTTGGGTGACTGTCCAGGCAGTCACTTGTTTCTGCCATTTCTTAGTTTTGGAAGTTGTTTATTCTGCACTTCCTGTTTACTCAGATAATATTATATCCTTATCAGGTCCCTGATGGTGTTTAAGATTAGATAGTTATAGTTATCCTTGCTACCAAATTCATAAAAGAAACTCACAAAAGAGGTGTAAAGTATATAAGGTTGAGAAACATAAAAAATTAGCTTTGCATTGGTAATGCAAGTTAGGATAGAAAGAGAATTAGATACAAAACTTTGGACTCACCAAGAAGGACAGATAATGGAATATTTTCTCTGAATTTGTCAAATGCAAATGGACTGGACATTGTTAATGTAATTCTTGCCTACATATATTTGGTATATAGTTATTATTCTTATTGTATATAATTTTTCTATGTTAGTTAAGACCTTTGCTTTTTATTTAGACAAAAGGGGGGGGACTGTTTTGTGATATTTTGATTGTGTTCTGACAAATAAAGCTTGCTTGGAATCAGAGCTCAGAGTCAGCCAGTAGCTGACCTAAATTAGGCACAGAGGTTTGGAGGCATGTAGACCGAGAAGGGAAAGGGAGTAGAAGGAGAGGCAGATAGAGTATCTCTGCCCTTTTGAATGGAGGAACAGTAGAGATCGGAGGTGACTGGTGGCTGTTCCCTGATTCTCTGGTTTTCAGGTTCCTACCCCAATATCTGACTCCTGATTTTTTAATGATAAAGATTAATTAGATTAATGCTGCCAATACCCTCCCAGTCCTACTTCTTACAGACATGTCACCTCTACTTCCTCACCTGTTACCACAATTGCTGGATCTCTAGTTCTGTCTCTCCTTCGAGTGTGAACTACTCCAATCTGCTCTCTTTCCCACTTCTGCATTGAACATTCATCCATCAAAGTGACATTGCAAACTGTGGTATTTCACACAATATATATCTTCAAACAGCTTTACATAAAAACACTTATTGTAATGAGTCATTGATCTGGTTCAAGGTTTTTGGTTTCTGAAGCACCATTAAGTACAGGACTGTTGCTGAGACCCATCTCAAATATCCTGCTGTTGCCCAGAGTCAGGGTGACCTTATGGCTGGGCAGCTTATCTGGGGGTAGGATCTTCTCAAGCATCTGGCCACCACACACCTCCCTGTCCTTGGCACCAGGTGTTTGCAGCCCCTGCTCTTCAGAGCCCCACTCAGCAACCACATGCTCCGCCACCCTCCAAAGTTGCCATGGCTACTGCACATCTAGTTTGGCTTCTCTCCTCCTTGCAAGCAGCACTGTTCTGCCTTATTTTTCTTCACTTTCACAAGGAAACTTTTTAAAAGCATTTTCCCATGAAACCTGCCCCCCTTTCATTGTTATGGAGATGCTGCACACTTTGCAGGTTCATCCTCTGCTGATGTGTCTCTCCTCAAAGACCCTGTGGGTCTGAGTGACTTCACGGTCCGGCGGTCCAGCAGGGGCAAGTGGCTACCACTATCTTGCATGAAGTCCCCCTTTGAGTGTTTTGTCTGGCATTCTGGTTCACTTCCCGCTCAAGTCAACCACTGTAAGGCTATAATTTATCAAGGAGTCAGTTGCCTTTTTTTTTTTTTTTATTGAGAAAAGGAAAAAAAAAAACAAGTTTCCACCTCCTCCCAGCCTCCCATTTCCCTCCCCCTCC
>NC_022022.1:32397920-32408143 GCF_000317375.1 Microtus ochrogaster | reverse complement strand
CCTTCAATGGAAGAATGGATGAAGAAAGTGTGGAACATCTACATATTAGAGTACTACGCTGCGGTAAAAATCAGTTGCCTTTTTTAAACTTCCTGTATTTCGCTGTGGCTTTACACATCGTTTGGGGGCAGAAGCCTGCCCCACTTTCATGCTGATTGTCTTCCCTGGAGTGCCTGTTGTTGTGATAGAACATTATGACCATAAACACCTTGGGGAGTAAAGGGTTTATTTCATCTAACAGTTTGTAGTCCATCATCCAAGGAAGTCAAGGCAGTATCAAGACAGGAACTGTAATAAAAGCCATGGAGGAGTGCTGCTTTACTGGATTGCTCTCCAAAGCTCTCTCAACCTTCTTTTTTGTACTACTCAGGACCATTGGCACTCCCTACAGTGAGCTGGGCCCTCCCACACCAATCACTAATTAAGAAAATGATTCCTGGACTTGCCTATAAACCAATCCAGTGGGTCATTTTCTCAATAAAGGTTCCCTCTTTCCAAATGACCCTAGCTTGTCTCAAGTTGCCATGAAAGTAGCCAGCACACTGAGAATTTCCTTTAGAAAGCTTTCTCCCCTCCCGGCCCCACTTCCACTCAGCTCTATAGGCTCCCCTTGCCAGGCTACAGCTGAACACTATTTCTAATTTTCTCTGAGTTTACTTTGTGTTTCTCCATGCTTTTTAGCTTACCCATTCCCCCTTCTTCTTTTATGGTCCCTACTGTTTTTTTCTCTTTGGAATATAGTTTTTTTCCCACCTCCTAACCCCCAACAATTCTCATTCACAGTTGACAGAGAAGACTTCTAACCCATTGTCTTAATACAGAACTCAATTTCAGTTCATTTCTGGAGAGAGTTCTAGAGGGAAGAACAACTTTCAGGGAAATCAGCAGTTAGTAGTGGAGAAATGAAGAGGAACCTGAGAAGTCCAAGGGGTTAAATAACAGAGAATCTCCAAGAGAACTGGAGAGTAAAGAAACTGAAGAGAAGCACACACTGGAGGTTATTAATAACCACGAAAGGAGGATGTGCCTGCAGCTAAGGCTGGGGGCCAGACAGGGTAAAAAAGGAGAAATCCCTCTTTGGAGAATGAAGGGAAGGAAGCAGGGAGTAACTGGGAGACAGGCCACCCTAAGCTGGGGTTTTCATGGCAGTTAGTGGCCTGTGCAAAAGTGAGAGCATCAGGGTATCCTACTGAGAGTAGGTGCTGGAGAAGGGGCAGCCTGAAGACATGGGGCCCCAGGAGTGGAGGGTAGTGGTATTTAGCCCTCTAGATACACCTGATGTGTGGTCATGGGATGTGAGTATAGGCTGAAGTTAAAGCAAATGAATACAAATGCTAATTGCCCTATTCTCCTGCTATCTCCCCCACTCTACCCTTTTGGAGTGGTGGTGTGAAAGAATATAGCCCCCAAAGAGAATCACACTTGGAAGACATGTGTCACTGTGGAGGCAGGCTTTGAGGTCTTGCATGCACTCAAGATACTGCCCAGTATCTTAGACCGCTTCCTGTTGCCTGTTCAGGATGTAGACCTCTCACTACCTCGTCAGCACCTGAACCTCTGAAACTGTAAGCCAGCCCCAATTAAATATTCCCCTTTATAAGAGTTGTCATGGTCATCGTGTCTCTTCACAGCAATAGAAACCTTAAAACATGGAGTGAGCTCTATGATACTTGGTAAATGCTGTTGAGATCTGGCTTCCCTAACAGTTCTACCAAATAAGCAACATTAGCGAGATTGAAGGTATCAGGAGAGGGGAGGGAATGTCTTTTCCATTTTTCAGTGCTATCTTTTCTTGACATAACATTAGCTTCATCTGGCAACTACTTTGAGCCCTGCAGATGCTAACCTTGCCTTCTACCCTCAGAGAGATGCACAGCAGCTGGGTTACAATTCTCTTGATAGAATAAATATGAGATGTGTCCCCTCCCACTGTGTGACCCACTTCAATGTCAGCAGCATACGGGCACAGAGGCTGGACAATGGTTGGGAGCCCCAGTTTGTTCCAGCACAGGACGCTATGAGGAAATTTGCTTGCTTAGTAACCACAGGCTAGCCTATTTTGCCAAAGGTCTTCACCCCAAATCCCTGTGGCCTTTCTCTGGAAATCTCCACCACTTTGTTTTCCTCCCCAATTTTCAAGGGACTTAATGTTCTCAGTGTTCTGAGTGACTTCATCATGTGGCATTTTGGCCCTCTACAATACCCATAATTTTGAATTTAATCTACTTTATTTTGATTGCTGAGTTTTTGTACTGAACATTGACATATTGATGGTTCTTGGCACTGGTAGCCCTCACAGAAACAGACTTTCAAGTAAACACATGTGTTTACACAGATGGAAGTAATGATTTAATAATGGTTAATATTTGCCAAACTAGCACTGCAGTGAGCCTGTTTATATGGCTTGAGAAGACAGGGAAGAATCTAGAAGGACCAGCAGAGGAGAAGCCAATGGAGATGAGTGGCCGAGCCCTGTCTCCCCGCTTCATTACTGGTGTTAGAGAGTTTGGCTCTGAAGAGTTTTGCTCCCCATTTCCTTCATGTAGAGATTCCTAGAGCACTTCTGCGGTATTTGAAACATAGTAGCTTCTTTTGAACTGGTGTATTACACAGTCACCAAAAATGTTATTACACACACACACACACACACACACACACACACACACACACACACTTACATAGAGCTATGAAATTTGTTTTTAAATCTATCTTCCTTCCTTCCTCCCTCCCTCTCTCCCTTTTTTCCTTCTTTTTTCTTTCTTTCCTTCCTTCCTTCTTTCTTTCAAGACAGGGTTTTTCTGTGTAGCCATGGAGCCTGTCCTGGAACTAGCTCTTGTAGACCAGGCTGGCCTCGAACTCACAGAGATCCCCCTGCCTCTGCCTCCCTAGTGCTGGGATTAAAGGCGTGAGCCACCTCCCCCCACCCCGCGTTATTACTTTAGTTTCAAGTCCTCAAACACTTTTATTGTCTTTATCTTCCGCTATCTTCAACCCTTCCAGCTTTCACTTCATTGGCACTATGCAAGCACACATATGCATGGTGTTGTCTGTGGCTTCTTACTGAAGAACAGTGACATCTGCTTTCCCACTTCTTCCTGGCTTTCCCCAAAGCCAGTGCTGTCAGTGTTTAATCTCATTATCTTGATGCTTATCTCGCATCTCTAAGTACAATGTGTCCATCAGAAATCTGATTTCCCTTTGGCATTTCTATGTCATCTTGGAGGAGCTGGATTTGTGACTTTAGGGGCATACCCTGCGGCCCTTCCATTTCCTAACTGAGCAACACGTGGTTGCAACCATGAAAATGATGTTGCAAACCAACCTTGCCGTTTACATTGCCTTTCCCCTATAATCAAGTGTTTACTTAAAACTTTAGCTTAGGTTTGCTTAATAGCTATGAATAACTTAATTCCCAAAGCACCACCAGCATCTGAGTGTCCTTTCAGGACAGACAGATGTGTCAAGTAGCCTGCCAATTTGTCTACCGAGAAGTCCCTGCTGGTGTCTCAGCTGGCTCAATAAGGCTGTGTGTGTCTGCATCTGCACCACACCTGCTGTGGTGCTGTCTCACGAGTGTGTTAACACATTAGTAAAAATTACAGGCATTTGTTTTCTTGCTGTTTGGGAAGCCAGACATCCGAGCTCTCTATCACTGGGTTAGAGAGTGTGGCTGAGTGGCGCTCTCTCCAGAGTCTAGAGCAAGGAAGCTTTTTGAGCTCTTCCCATATTCTACGGTTGCTTTCACTAATTAGGTTGTTATAGCATGCCAATTCCTTTCCTAGCTGTCCTTAGAAACTTTTAGAGCATTCTGTTTAGATCTGTAACAATGTGCTTTGGGTGGAAACACACACACACACACACACACACACACACATATTAGCAGTTTTACTGTGGTGACATCTGAGAAAATAATGGAACGAAATAGGAAAACTGGAAAAGGAGATAATCACATTTAACATAAGTTTTATGTGGCACTAGGGCATTAACAAAGGAAACAAGGCCCAAAGGCAGAATTGAACAGTAGTGTACTTAGTAAATTATGAAAATATGATGAAGCAGATGTGCTTGAGCCTGGGTAATTAAATGGGTAAAGTAATGATCTGTCTATCCATCTATTTACCAAAACTAGCTAGCCAGATCACATTATTCTATTTACTCAGAGAACGCCAACTGACACAGAAGAAAATAGCAATAAAACTTCAATCCAAATCCAGCTGGAGAGCTGATTAAATTCCTGAATCCTCCCATAGTAGGAGAGAAGCAACACCCATTTCTTGACTTACTAATATATAGCTTAATTTCTGGTATCCTGAGCAAGATGTCAGGCATCCAACAAAAGTTAAGTAAAAAATATAAGAAAATATTATCCTTTATAATAGGTAAATCAATCCAAATAGCTATATATGATTCATAGATTGCAAGATTTGACAAAGACTTGAAAATAATCATTAATATTATGTTAAAAAGTAGGAAAAACAAATAACTCACAGGACCATGTTGGGGAATTTCATTATCACAACGGAGATATAAAGCAGTCAAATGGGAGTGTAGTATGAATTTTAATTCACTGTACTGCAGATGAATTATTCCTTTGGCAAGTCTATGAAAACACTGAGCACAGCAAAGGAAAGTAAAAACAAAATTGAAATATAGAAATTATATAAAATGAATGACAAAAAGAAAATAAATAGGAAATTATCACAGTATCCTGAGTTAAAGGACGTCAAATGGTCTAATATCTAAGAAACAAAGAGTCCCAGAAGAGTCCCAGCCAATCTGAATGCAGAACTATAGAGCCCAGTTCTAACTGATGCATGTACAATACAACTCCTGCACCATAAGCTCAGAGAACATTGTGGAAAAGAAGGCAGAAAGCTTGTAAGAGCCAGAAGATCAGAGAGTTTTCTGTGAGGCTGTGCCACCTACTAATGTCAGAAGACACGCCCATAAAGCATCACTAATGTGACTGTCTAAACATGAGCTGAACAAGGACAACAGTAGACAGGCTAAAGGGGATGGGAGAAAAGATCATGCAGGCTCAAATCTATACAAGGAGCTACAGGCATGAAAAGAATGCCGAGAGAGGGAGAAAGAAGTCTTCCCAAGAAGAAGCACACTGACTGATTATTCAATACCCAATGGTCAGTACTGAAAATACACCTACAAGTAGCATTTTATGGATCCAGCAGGTTATATTTAGGAAAACAGCTGTGCATGTGCTGCAGAATATTTATTTAACTATGCAAAGATTGCTGCATTTGCTTAATTATGTAAAGATGTACTGCTGTTTCTCCTGACCTGACTAAGGCACCTGATTGTTCTAATCAAAAGCTGAATGGCCAATAGCAAGGGAGGAGGCATAGGTAGAACTTGCAGTCAGGGAAAGTAGGAGGAAGAATTTAGGCTCAGGAAAGAAAGAAAAAGAGATGACAGGGAGATGTCAGGGGCCAGTCAGTCAGATATGGAGGAAGCAAGAAAGTAGAACATACAGAATGAGAAAAAGGTAAAAATACCCGACGCAAAATGTAGATGAATAGAGACGGGTTAAGTTAAGTTAAAAGAGCTAGTGGGACAATCCTAAGCTAAGGCTGAGCATTCATAATAAATAATGAGTCTTCATGTCTTTGTTTGAGAGCTGGTTGGTAGCCCAAAGAAAATGCCAACTACAGTTTGTGTATGTGTGTATATGTATGCATGTGTGTATGTGCATAGAGCTATGTATGTGCATGTATATTTACATGTAACTACAATAAATGAAAGAGTGGCCATGAATTTGAAAAAGAGCAATGGGATATGGAGGGGTTTTGAAAGAGGAAAGGGAAGAGGGAGAATGATGTAATTATAATCTCAAAAATAAGAAAAGATTTTGTATAAAAGAGTTCCAGAAGAAAAGCAATTTTAGAAAGGATAGGAAATATTTAAGAGATAATAAATTAGAATTTTTACAATGTTCCTGAAGGATAACTGACGTAATATACAAGAATTCTGATAACTTCCCATGCACATGTGATCTGAATGCACACATATGCATGTATATGCTCCAGGAACATTGTACTTAGGCTCAATGAATATTAAAGATGAAGGTAAAATACTGAAGGTATTGTTTTATCAGAAAATACACAAGTCACAGAACAAATATACTGAAAAGAAAACCTGCCCATAATTTACTTGTTGAAAACACCTTTAAAAAACGAAAGCAAAATAATTTTAGAGAAACAAAATCTGAATTTATTCCAGTCAATAATGCCATAGTGAGACAAAAATGTCATAGGGATTTCTATCTTTGATGTTCTTTATCAACATATATTAATTATTCTTGATAATAAGTTTCATTGTACCATTTTCATATAGGTGCATTTGTATTTTGATGACAGTCGCCCACCCCTTATTCTTCTCTGTCCCCTCTCACTCCTTCCGAACCCCCTCCTCTCTCAGTCACACTGAGATTATGATGCCAGATGGAAATTCGAATACACATAAATGAAGACCCTAGGAAGCCAAAATGAAGCCCTGTGTACAAGACACAGGCTTATTTTCAAACTCTGAAATACTTGTCATCTGTATGGAATCTAATAACAGTGACATTAGAAGTAGAGTGGATGGCAACAGTCACACTGAGAATGGAGGAGAAAACAGGAAGTGCACAGTAGTTATGGTGTCTATGGAGAGCTACAGCACTACCTGAGGGTGGGTGACTATTATTAACAGTTAAGGAGACTATGATGTCTTAATGAAGATGAGAAGTGAGAGATGACCATATTAAATAAAAAGGCTAAACCTAGGAAGAAAGATAAATGTCACAGGTTTTGTCTTGTATGGAGAAAAGGACATGAAAGTAGAGGGAAAGGGGAATTGTTTCGGAAAAGAAAATGATGGGGGTAGGAGACAAAGGAAGGTTAAAATGTCATAATAAAGCTCATTATTTTATACAATGCAAAAACCTGAAGTATTCCCACACATTTTAAGGGGCTATGAAGCAAATATTTGATGATGAGAAATTAGTGCTGGTATGAAAAACACTAAAAGGTGAAGGAAGAAAAGAAAGTTCCAATACAAACCTTTCCCTAGTTAAGCAAAATAAGTAAATAAACAACAACAACAAAACCAATAGAGATGAACCCAGAATATGAAGACAAAAGTTTCTGCCCTGCCCAGTCCCACAGCTGTTCAGTCCCAAAGAAACACACAGAGGCTTATATTAATTACTATTTGGCCTATTGCTCAGGCTCTTTATTAACTAGCTCTTACAACCTAAATTTACACATAATTCTTGTCCATGTTTAGCCACATGCTTGGTACCTTTTATCAGTACAACATTGTCATCTTGCTTCCTCTGTGTCTGGGTGGAAACTGTATCTTTCATTTCCTCTTCTCAGAGTTCTCTTGGTCTGGTTTCCCCACCTATACTACTGGACAATCAGTGTTTTATTAAACCGATATGCGAGGGACAAATCTTTACAGTGTACAAAAAGCATTATCCCACAACAGAACTTAATATAAATGAAAATGGAAATCCATAGAAACAAACAGAAAATAAAGAAATCAATAAAAGCAAAGGCAGTTAGTTCTTGTAGAAGATTATTCTATGGTAGATCTCTTGGCCATCAGTCTGGTTTATTAACATACACAAATAACACATTCAGTCCTGAAAGGGAAGGAAGTGAGCCAAACATGCACTAGAGATGCTAAAATATCAGCGACATTTACAAACAGTTTTAACTAATGAACTTGCCAATTTAAATGAAGTAAACAAATTCATTGACAGCTAAAAGTTGTCATAGGGTCAAAGGTGAAACAAAACAAAACAAAATCTGTTAAACCTTGTGGTTAATTAAAACATTAGATGTGTATTTTAAAACTCCACACAAAGCCAACTACTTGCCCGGGTAATATGAGCCATTATTCTAAAAATCTCTCAAAGAAGAAATAAACCTATTTTCTCGATTTCATAAAACAGGGTAATTATTTACATTTCCAAATTTATTTGATAAGGTTGGTGTTGGTAGCTAAACCTAACTCATACATGTCACAGGAAAACTTAAGATTTCATGAACATGGAAATAAAAATCTTTAACACTGTACTGACAACTCATACAATGTATCAACAACAATATACAAAAATAATTTATTTATGACTAAGTAAAATCCACACGGGGAATGCAAAACTTATTTCGTGCTCAAGTGTTAATGCAGCTCAACACAGAATGCATGGACACATTGACAAACAGAGGTGCATATTATCATCCTCATAGATTAAAGTAGACTTATGATAAAAATCTAATTTCCATGCAGACTTATCAAAACCTAATAGTATCAACAAATTTCATATTAAATGATCCAGTGCCTATGTTTGGAACCAAAACGAGTAATTCCACTCTCAGAAACTTGGCATTTACTCAGGGAAGGCATTCAAACAAGTATAATAGAACAAGAAAAGCTGATGAAACCAATACAGATGACATCATTGCGATTGCTGAGGGTGAAGTTGCCTTTCTAACAGATGACATCATTGCGATTGCTGAGGGTATGAAGTTGCCTTTCTAATAGATGACATCATTTTTTAAAATAAAATCAGTGGGCTACCATCTAGTAAAAAAATAGTAAACACTTTATATCTCAAAAATATCCATGCACCATGAAGAGCTTATGATTATTTTTAGAATTTTTCATGTAATATTGTTAAAATATTATTGATCCTATGTAACTAAAGCTATGGAAGGCAAAACCCAGGGTTTGGCAGCAGGGGTTAGCGTAAAAGGGCTTCATATAAAATTATAGAATAGGGCTGGCAAGTTGGATGAGTGGGTAAAAGAGCTGGCTGCCAAGTTTGACAACCTGAGTTCAGTTCCTGAGATACGCATGGAGAAAGGAGAGGCCAGAACTCCTCAAGTTGTTCTCTGATAAACACACACACACACACACACACACACACACACTTCAATTAATCAATAAAATTATAGTTTACATAAAACAACCTGAGAAGAGAAGGCGGATCTAGATTGTCTTGGGAGGCCTATGGAGGTCGATTAATCACAAAGAGCTACCAGGGAACTTTGAGGGAGGTGGGACTCTTGTATCTCATTTGTAGACAGCATATAGTGGTCAAGCCTCATTGAGTTGGACAAGGAAAATGAGAATGAAATGAGTATATTTATGTGGACGGCTGATATGAGAAGTAAATTAAAAATTACCGCTATCTGTCATCATAGAGATGCAAAGCCTCAGAGACTCCAGGCTTGGAATTTACCCAACATTCAGTGTTGCATTCCTTGAAATGTCCAAGCTATGGGAGAAAGAGTGACATGGTACGATGAGGAGCCCCTGGTGCCATCGGTTTCTCTTATTTACACTTACTTGAACTTGTTTAAGGGAAAACTCTTGAACTTTTTATGTGCAACATAACACCTCACCGCCTTTCTATTTGTGTTCGCTTTGATGAAGCGTGAGTCTACTCAACAGAAACACAGAGCCCTGAAGCTGATGGCTCATTCACTCATCATTCGTTCATTCTCCATCCTCTGCTTTTCTCTCCTTCTGCTCAGACCCCAGACAAGGTGTCCCGGGAGGATATTTACTTTTAACACGAGAGTAAACAACACACTTAACTCAAGACTGTAGTGATCTTGTTTAACACTACTGGATGCAGCCAGGGTAGCTACGATCCCTCGCTGTGGGGCTGTACAATTCAGGTGTGGGGTAAATCAGAACCAAGGCTCAGATAAGCACGATCCTTCGTTTTCTACTTTGCTTTCACTGCAAGGGCAATTTCTCAATATTTGTTGGCAGAGTGAATACTTTGAGAACGGCTTGCCTGAACGCACTCTTACACAGTTGTGGATCGGGATTCTAATATTTCCGTCTAGCACGTAATTCAGGGTAGTAAACAAGTTCTGCTCACGTCTGATGTTTCTCAGTAAGTGCCTAACTTAAAAACAACAAGCCACAACAATAAAAGAAATTCGTATGTATACTCCTACTTAGCAGTTTGACAGAAAGCTGTAAGTCAGTATTAAATTTTTCATGCTTTTTACACAAATGATTTCACCTGTTTTTTGCAGCTGCCAACGCCCACATTAGTGCAACTTTCTACAAATAGGACTCCAATGCAATCGCCACTTTCAAATCTTACAGCGAGCGCTTAATGGGATTGCCAACAGTAAGTACTTATGTGTGCTGTCACTGTGTAACATAGGCTTTGAAACCACCACCACCACCACCACCAC
>NC_022022.1:32340486-32397820 GCF_000317375.1 Microtus ochrogaster | reverse complement strand
CCCGCATAAGCTACCGACAGTAATTTCCGCCCAGTTCTACCAAACCTTTTGGATGGCCCTGTCACCGACCTTGACACTTCTCACTCCAGGGCTTACAGAGCCACAAAGTCGCAAGGATGTAATAAGTATTTTATTGAGCTCTGCTTTTAGGTGATAGCACTAAAATAGGCCACAGCTGTAGGCAGTTAAGCAAGCAGTTCCATAAGCTCAGAACTTTCTGTCAAGGAAGACAAAGCAACTGGTTTGTTCTGCTTTTTATAGAGCGTGTTCCTCTGCCTTAGATGTCCATATGCCTGACAGATGTCTAACCAGGGTGATCCTGCAGCTAGACACCTCAACCAGGACAGGCGAGAGTGGATGGCTGATGACTAGTGATGGCTTCGTGACAACTGTCACTGTCAAACCGAGATACGTGCTAACCCCCTGTCACAGAGATTGCACGGGTTTTATGTGACAATGGGCTCAGCTGGCACCACATAGATGTTGTCTCAGATTTCTCAGATGACTGCCATGATCAACAAAAAGTCAGCACCTGTGCTATCACAAATAGAAGTGAGCATTTGAAGGGTGAGGATTTGGAAACTGGCAAAAGTTGAAGCTAGGCACTCTGTCTGACCTTGCTCTCAGTTACAGCCCCTTCATGTCACCTGTGGCTGCAGCCATGGTTGGGCTCTTAAATCCTTCCCCAGTCCCTTGAAATATTATGCCGTGCTCTGTCACCTCTGTCTTCCAATCCAGACCTCGCTCCCCGCTTACTTTTTATTGTTAAAAATGATTTATTTATTTATCACGTACACAGTGTTCTGTCTGCACACATCTCTGCATGCCAGAAGCGGGCACCAGATCTCATTCTAGATGGTTGCATGCGGTTGCTGGGAATTGAACTTGGGACCTTTGGAGGAGCCGTCAGTGCTCTTGAGCTCTGAGCCATCTCTCTGGCCCGTGCCCCACTTACTTTCTTTTTGGCAGGTAGGGTCTGCGAGTTCTATGACTGTGGTCCTTCAAGGTGGACTTTTAGCTCACCCCCAGTCATGCTATAAGGCACTGAGGAGAAGTGCCCAATGTCTGCCTTGGTGGAGGGTTGAAGGTCAGCCTCCATCCCAGTTAGCTCCTCTGGTCTTTGACATAGTGGTTGCGACAATACATTTTAAAGCTAGCAAAGACACAGCTTTAAAAGTGCTAACTCTTTCAGTATTTAGCGCATTTAGCACCAATAAATGCACTCTGAATTACATGATTAGGATCAAGTTTCCCCTGAGAGCAAGGTATCCGTAATAGTTGTCTTGCCTGTGATTGTGCTTTCAGAGCAAAGCGTGAGCTCAGTACTAAAGCTGTGGTCTGCTAGTGCCTCCCTGGCAAAGAAACCCTACTGCCCATGGAGATAATGTTGCAAGTATTTTACCTGTTATCCCCACTCCTGCTGTTACTTGCTTCACTTATGCATGTATACACCATTTTGTAAGTGTTTGTATTAGAAATGTACGTGCATACGTACACAGCATCTAAGGTGTGCAGTCTGGTGTGTCTTCCGAATGAGGTCTCAGGAGTGTATCACTACAATGGTTTCTATGATCATTCTAGGACTGGAGTGTCACGCGCACGTAATCTCAGTAGGAGGGAATCTGGAACAGGAAGGTGGCAAGTAAGTGTGTGGGTTAGACCTTGCCACACACAACCGAGTAAATCAATGACAATTGTACGTTTTATTTGGGGCTCTTTATCTTTTGGTAATATGAGGTGCTCAGTTTCCTGGGGTCGCCTTGAACGTCTCCCAGGGCATCAGACAAAGGCACACTTGGGCACATCTGAGCGAAGCTGCTTCCCTCTCCTGTGTCTCCATGTTCATGGTGCTGTCTTCTGTTACTGCCGAGAGCCCTCCCTGGTGGACTCAGGGCTACCAAAAGACCTGGTGTTATTTCCCTAACTTAGCCAATAAAACAAATGTCATGACCTTTGTGCAGGCCTCCTCATCTGATAACCCATTCCGAGCCAAGATTAGGAGTCCGGTTTCAGCTCCTGCATCCCAGCCCCATGGGCAGACCTGTAACTGCAAATCACCTGATCTCTTCACCACACCTCACCTCCTCCCTGCTCTGTCTCCTAATCCAGAGATGAAGGAACCTTCAGTGTCTCTCCTTGTTACGCAGGGACAGCCACTACCCTGAAAAGCAAAATTCCAGGGTAATTTCTGATTCATCACGCCTGGTTGCCAAATTAAGTTGTGCCCTGGCTCTGCTCCAGCTTGGGCAAATGGCCACTTCGCAGAGACGCAAACAGGACCCAACAGCTTCTTCTTCCCACAGTGTCCTTCTTTTTCCTGGCACCCAGTCCTGGGAGGCTAAGAAATTCGGGTTGGACTCTTGCTTGGATCTTCTCTCTCTCTCTGGTTTCCATCCCAGAAACCCTAACTCCAGAGGCACTGGCTTCCTTTCTTAGTCTGTGTCTTGTCTGTCTTTCCATCATGTAACAATCCCTGTTTGTCATGGCAGAAGTGAGAAAGACTCTCCATTTCTGGCCGAAATTACATTCTCCAAACAAACAAACAAAAACAAAACAAAAAAGGGGGGAGGAAGACAAGAGAGAAAGAAAAAGGAAGAAAGAAAATTTCCTTTTCTTAAAAGCCCTGCCTTTAAATTTTTTCTATTTTACTTCAGTGTCAGGCAGCGAGCAGACACAATCTCGGGCTGTATTTATTTCGTCACCAGTCATATGGCTGATTCAGGACAATTGAGAAGATTTTTCCTAATTTTCTGAGAAATCGCCACACTGATATCCAAAGCAGCTGTACCAGCTTGCACTCCCACCAGCAATGCAGGGGTGTTCCCTTTACCCCACATCCTCTCCAGCATAAGTTGTCATCAGTGTTTTTGATCTGGGTCATTCTTACAGGTGTAAATGGAATCTCAGAGTTGTTTTAATTTGCATTTTTCTGATGACTAAGTATGTTGAACTTTTCCTTAAGTGTCTTTAAGCCATTTTAGATTTTTCTGTTGAGAGTTCTCTGTTTAGGTTTGTACTCCTTTTTTTTTTTTTTTTACTGGATTATTTGTTTTTCTGATGACCAATTTCTTGAGTTCTTTGTATATTTTGGAGATCAGCCTTCTCTTCTATATGGGTTTGGTGAAGATCTTTTCCCATTCTGTAGGCTGCCGTTTTTGTTTTATTGACTGTTTCCTTTGCTTTACAGAAGTTTTTCAATTTCAGGCAGTCCCATTTATTAATTGTTTCTCTCAGTGTCTGTGCTGCTGGGGTTATATTTAGGAAGTGGTCTCCTGTGCCAATGAGTTTAAGTGTACTTCCTACTTTCTCTTCTATGAGGTTCAGTGTGGTTGACTTTATGTTGAGGTCTTTGATCCATTTGGACTTGAGTTTTGGGCATGGTAATGGACATGGATCTATTTGCATTCTTCTACATGTTGATATTCAGTTATGCCAGCACCACTTGTTAAATATGCTTTCTTTTTTCCATTTTATATTTTTTGCTTCTTTGTCAAAAATCAGGTGTCCGTAGGTGTGTGGATTAATATCTGGGTCTTTGATTCAATAGAGTGGAAAGAAAATTTTAGTGTTTTTCAGAACTCTCTCTTTGCCTTGCCCAGAGCTGAAGGGCATTTTGCTGATGAATACAAACATTTGCTTCCTCTCCTTCTACATGCTACGCTTGTCATCATGGACTCCAGGCTTACTGGCTGGACCTTGCTGAGTAGCCCACACTGCCCACATAGCTGCGTGTGAAGAGCAAATGAAGAGATCCTGATCATTAGCAGTCTAGACATGCTGTACACTGCTAAAACACGCAACCATCCATGTGCAGCTGTTTTTACACATGTGCCCTGTGTGCCCTTCCTCTCAAAAGAAAAGAAAAGTGGTATTTATCCTTCCGTGTGGCCAGGGTCCAGGCAAAACCTTGCCACATGCACAGGTTGAGTTCCAAAGATTTCATGTTAAGATGAATAGGAAGAGAGAGTGAAGGGAGAGAGTGAAAAGGAGGAGAGGGGGTCAGGAAGGAAGGGGGTTCACATAATCCTTCCGTGAATTAAAGTTTCCTGGAGCACTACATGCTAACTGGACCAAGGCAAAAGACAAAGAATGAGGCAAAATATTTCATAAACTCTATCACAAATTTTAAGTACTGTGCCTTTTGACAATGTGAGGGTCTCTGCTCTGTGAGGCTTTCTGCATCTCAATTGTACTGGAAAAATAAACCGTTCCTATTGCACTTTGAGGGTCCTTTTGTCCATTTTGTTTACAAAGCTTCTGCGGCTGGGTGAGATCATGTACAGTAAGTTATATTAAGTTGAGAAAAGCAAAGGTCTCCTGAGATTGTGCCGTCTCTGCGGGACAGACAACCACAGCCAACGAGGCAGCTAGAGAGGGAGCTGCACACTTTGGAGTGTACGTGCTAATCTGGGCGTCTTGATCAGAAGTGTCATAATCCGCAGATAACAGAAGTGTCATAACTCCGGGAGTCACGTTATTAGGCTATCCTTGTAGGAGAGCTACCACCTCCTCACAATAAAGCCAGAATCACTGCACAGGCGCCTGCAGAGTGAAGGCCACAGGCAGGGTGGGTTATTCATCTATATTGAGAAACACATTCTTTGAGGCATACCATGTCCACTCCAGCCTTTGAATCATATCACTTTTACGGTGCCAAAAGAAATAGGGAAGTATTTTATTTGCTTTTTCCTTCTACTCTCTGTACATCTTTTCAAAGTGAAGGACATGACTGACCAGTGAGAAATCTGGCCCTCTCTCAACTGACAACGAGTGGTCCTCTCGGCCCTTTAGAAGTATTTTGCTCTTCCTAGCCAGACCCCAGCATCACTGCTTTCCCTTCTCCATTCACAATTTTCCATGAATGTAATATTTTGCATAAAAGATGTTGGGAAAATGTGTATGCCATTTTCTTAGTTAGAGTTTCTATTATAGGCTGTTATAAAAAACCGTGACCAAAAGCAGCTTGGGGAGGGAAGTATTTATTTGAGTTTACTCTGAAATAGAGTCAGGTCACACTCCACCCTTGAGGGAAGTTAAGACAGGAATTCAAGCTGGGGACCTGGGGGCAAGAACTGAAGCAGGGATTATAGAATGCAGCTTACTGGCTATAATGGTGGCTTCCTGGATCTGCTCTTGAATAGAACCCCAACCCAGTTTGTCCAGGGGTGGCACTACCCATAGTGACCAGGGCCCTCTCACATCAATTATCAATGGAGAAAATGTCCCACAGACTTGCCTACACGTCAATCTGACAGAGGCACTTTCTCAGTGAGGTTCTTCTTCCCAAACTGTGTCAAGTTGACGAGAGCAAACAAAACAATGACAACAACAAAAACATGACTAAAATATTCTGCAATAAGAAAGCAAACTGTAGAAATAGAACTGACATCTCTTCTATCATCCATCTATGGGACAAACTTAAGACATCAAAAAAAAAAAACCCTTGAGCCAAAGTCAGTGGGGGCAAGGGGGTCTTGTTAAAAACAAAATGACAAAGGTCAAAAGCAAAAAGGGAGGACAACTCCATTCAGTTGATATTTATTTAGCCCTATTATGTTAGGGCCACATATTGAACAAGGTCAAATAAGAACAATCAGAACCATTTCACCCTGTAGAGTATTAAAGGAAGCATGAAACCCGACAAAAAGAGTCAGACTAAAGAAAATCTGCAACTGAGATCTCCTAGCATTCAACAATGCTGTCTTGAGAAGTTAGAGTCATAGAGAAATGAGAGAAACAGCAGGGTTTGAACGTGCCAGTCTAATCTATGGGAGCGGAGTGGATACAAGAAGGCTGGCATTCATGAGGATAGGCTACAGCCAATAATGGCTCAGGTATGTTCTTGTTACGTATGCATGAGGGTCTCAGAGCAACAGTTGGCCATCGCCCTTGAGCCTACTAGAGTTGGAGAAGAGTAGGGAACCCAGAAGATCTAGTGAAGTTCAACATACTTTCTATCAAGAACCCCAAGTAACTCATGAACACTCTTCATAAGCATGTGCATGCTGGATATTCAAAGAATATTTTGAATTAAGAAGGCAGGAGTTAAATCACTGCATATGCTCTATACAAATATTCTTATCTGTTTTTGAATATTTATGAAAGGCTTACAAAATGCAAAACTGGGCCATGATCCAAAACTCCCATCTCCAAAAGGCAAAAATTATGAGTCATATGCTCTGAAAACCAAATTAAAATTGGATTACATTGATTTAAAGTAAATAACTAAATGGCGGGAAGAGGAGATATAGTTAAACATTGTCTCGGGGAAGCAATGAAGGCCTCTGGATGACTTAGTGGTGAGAACACTTGCTATGCAAGCCTGAAGACCAGAACTCTAGTGAAAGCTGGGTGGTCGTGGCAGCCTGTCTGTAATCCACAGTCAGGAGACAGAGGTGTAAATTCCCCAGAGAAAACAGACTAGCCAGAACGGAACCAGCGGCTCTGGGGCTAACAGGATGTCCTACCTCTGTATATAAGGAGGTGAGTGATTGAGAAAGACATCCGACATTGACCTTGGGACCCCTAAAAACACATATGCACCACACCCATGTGAACATACACACACACATAAAACAGGAAGCATATATTGAACAAAGTCAAATAAGCAAAAAACTGAAAAAATTGAACTTTGTTGTTGTTGTTTTGAAACAGGGTTCCTCTGTAGCTTTGGAGCCTGTCCTGGAAGTAGCTCTTGGAAACCAGGCTGGCCCTGAACTCATTAGAGATCCGCGTGCCTCTGCCTCCTGAGTGCTGGGATTAAAGGCGTGCACCGCTGAAAAACTGAATTTTTAAGAAAGCTACTTAGCTGGGATTGTAAGGTACTTGTATTCATACAAAAGGCTTTAATAAAAAGTATTATAAGATCTATATGTAGGTCAAGAAAGTAGGAAAAACAAAAACATAATAGGACAGGGCACACCAAGATACACATGCCCAGTGGCAAAATGGGCTCAGTCACTTTTTATATACATAAACTATAAATCACATTGTTTAATCAACTCTGGTGCTGTCCCCACACTTTACTCTGGTGCAGAGAGAATTATAGCCCAGCTAACACTCCACCGGGCCCAATCCTCCCTAAAAATGGGCATTCTTTATTAACGACCCCCAAACAGACTCAGAGCCCCAATTGCTACTAGCTCAGTATGGCGCTATAGAAAGGTTCTTATTTGTATTCCCTGTTGGGACACCCTGACTTCTCCCCAGGAAGAGAGGAAAAGGTGCTCTTGTTCTTTCGTGTTTGCAGAGCATGTTAGATGGGTCTAGAGTGCCCGTCAGCAGGCGTAGGGCCCACAGGTCTACCCCTCCTCCCGGGTTCATTTTGTGGACAGTTTCTGGCCAGACATTTTGTTGTATTTCCCAGCTATCCTGGGCTCCCTCTACCCTGCCTGGTGATTAGCTATAGGGCGTTGTTTACTCCACTTTGGGCGTGATAATTTCCACCTGCCTGGGGGGAATTCCATTGCGCAGCAGCTACGTACATAAGGTTTTTCCTAAGTCTGAATAAAGGGCATCTCCTCTCTAATGACCCAGGTCTCTTGTGTGCTCTTTCAATCTTCAGGCCCTTGACCAGCTCACAAACGGTACAATGGTGTGTGAAAAGTACCAAGAGAGTAACGCAGGCGGTACAGCAGGATCATTTCACTTGACTTGGGATGTAGAGTATAAGCTCTTGCTATCCTTTATGAACAAATATGTGATAGTCTCACCTATCGCAGATTGCTTCTCTTAACTGTTTAACCATTGTCAGAAGGTACCAGTCCTTGATATACTTTATTAAACCATGCAGGATAAAATTATGCATCATGCACGTTTCTCTAAGGAAACATGAGCTACATGGCTGTGCCAGGAGAATGAAGCAAAAATATCCACAGCGACCAAGAAGTCGGCAGAGTCCATGAAACCCATATCACAATTTTCACAACATACACAGGACTTACTCTGCAATGTCGAATAGCCAAAGCAGTCTCAAGAAAGAAGAACAAAGTAGGAGACATCATATTTCCTGATTCCAAAATGCATAACAAAGCTACAGATATCAAAACAGTATGTGGGTGGGGTGATAACTACCATCATAGTTGGTCTCCAGAACCCACGTTAAGAAACAACAATAACTAGAGTGTGTTAGAGAGGTGGAGATGGGTGTATTACTGGGACATGCTGATCAGACAGCCTAACTTACTTGGCAAGTTCCGGACTAGTATGAGACCTTGTGAACATCAAAACACCCCCCACAACAAAAACAGCAAGAAGGTGGATAGTCCTGGAGACAGGCACCTGAAGTTGCCTTCTGGCCCCACATACATGCACACACACAAGCGTCCATACACACATAAATGTACCCACACACCCAAATACACACATACAAATACCAGCAACTGCATGCAAGTAGATGCCAGGGCAAATGGAACAGAACAGGCATCCCAGAAATCAGCACACACATTCATGATCAACTAACCTCCACCAAGGCTGCCCAGGCACACCGTAGGGGGAGGCTGCCCCCTCCCTCGTCATAGTGACTACACACAGAAGAATGAGACTCACAGATCAATGCACAGGGGGTTAGTACTCAAGTGTAATGCAAAACTTACAGCTTTTTGAGCGTTATAAGTTTAGTTGCCTCTTGAGTCTTTTTACAAATTATTTCATTATTGTTGGGTATGCACACACATGAGAGTGCCCAAGCATAGTGTGTGAGTGGCACACATGCCATGGGGCACACATGGAGGTGGAGTTGAGCCCTCTTCTTCCTTCTAGCCTAGGGCTTTGGGATCAAATTCAGTTATTTGGGTTTGAATGGCATGCACTTTTATCCGCTGAGCCAACTTCCTGACTCCAATGGAATGTTTTGATTCAGAGGAAATAGCTACGCCCTAAGCATGTTGTCAGTGATTGCCTTGCGATGTCTAATGTTTGTAGCATTTAAGGTTGCTATTTTCTTTCTTTCTAACCTATCACAACTTCTATCTCTAAAGAGTGGCTGTAGAGCCTTAAAGGCAGACAGTCTCTGGGGGTGCTCTCACATTGGGAAGGTTAGGTTCAGCATCCACAAGGCCATTACTGGTCAGTATCCAAGACCACTTAGTGGGTAGTAAACCAAACACTTCATCATTATTAGTGGTACTACATGTATACCACATGACCAAGAACAAACCTATAGCTCACTATGCCTGCTCTATGCACTATGCGCTTTAGTATGGTTCTTGAGCAAGGCAAGGGACTGGAGATTGAAACACATACACACACATACAGCCAGAGACAGAGGCACAGGTCATCCTTGAAACAAGAATGCCCACTTTGTGTTCCAGGGCAGCTTATATAGGCTCTGCTTGACCAATGGCCACGCCCTAACTCTCAGCTGCAAGCCCAGCAGAAATCACTCCTGCCATCAGGGACTCCTGAGGGTCTTGTCCTCAGAGCAGCTGCAAGCACAGGAAAAAAGTTGTTTGCTCAGAGCATCTGCAGGAAAACAAGCTGTTTACAGAAAATTCAAGGTCTTGGAGTCCACAGTCCCCAACACAAACCTGGACTGCCGAAATCTCCGCTGGGACCTTCAATTGCTGTGCACTGTGCCCCATGTCTGTGCTCTGTGCACTGGCACCCAGTTTGCAAGCTTCGGGAAAGGGGCTGGAGGTTGAAAACTCAGACGCAGAGATTGACACACACAGCTCCCAACGCTGGTTCAGAAAGCCCATATTTATTAACACCATGTAGACTTAAATACACTGCAGTTAATGGTCAACAGGTGATCCTCTAACTAGGCACAGCTTCTAGTAACTTATATTAGAAGGTTCTAGGAGGGAAAAGCAACTGAAGGCCAGGACTCATTAATCCCAACATCTCCCCCCTTTTTATAAAATAGAAGATCCTCCTGTCTTTGGTCATCTCAGAAGAGTAAACCCTTACCCGCCTTTGGGAGGCCCCTTCGCTGTCTTAGGCGGGCCCTCTTCTGTAGAAGTTGCCCGTCTACGGAGGAGTCTTCATTGTTGGTGCAGAATTTGCAACCAAACCTTCCTGGCCAACAGGGTCAGAAGGACTTGCTAAGTGACCATATGCTGCATTCTCATGGGTTGTCTGATCTTACACACAATTCAGAAATGAATGCCCATGGCAACAGGCGTTGATTGCCAGCAATAGGGTCCCCAATCACCACTGGACCCAGCCTCCCATTTGGGCTATGGTATTCAACCATCCCTTTCGCTAAACAGTTACAATCTGGTGTGCTAATTGTAACATTTCAAGGGCTATTCAAGTAACCATTGAGTTGTTTGACCACATAAGAGGCATTAGCAATATTAACAGATGTCACACAAATGGAATGATAAAAGTGTGAACAAGACATTTGTTGTACTAGCCATAAGTCCACCTGCTCCTACAATAGGGCAGTCTCTTGATTTAAATTTGAAAGTCCAAATTTAATGTGGACACTCAGGGCATTCTGAGTCTGGAGAGCATTGTTGACTTTTCTCGCCAGTTTATCCAGTGTCCGACACCAATGATGTTTGTGCCATTGTCAGTCCTGCGACCATGGCTGCAGCAGCAGACACCACGATGCCAGCAATCACTGCAGCTATCTCTCCAGAATCTCGTTTCTCTCGATACAGGGTCATCTTCCGTCTGCTTAGCCTTTTTTTGTTAATTGGAAGTGGTATGATGGCTGGTACCCGAACCAACAAGGCAGCACTGGAGTGCTCATCCCAGCAGTCGCTCAGGCCACAGTTTCTGAAAGAACAACCAAGAATCTTTTCCCCCAAAGGTGCTATTCCATACTACAAAAATTAAAAGAAAAAAGAAAGAAAACTAAAACAAACACGGGATTTAATACTGCCCGGGCTCTCAGAGAAATATTCCAAAAAAGAAAAATAGGAACTACACTCACTTGTATAGGATTCCTTTTGATTAATAGAAGCCCGTTCTTTTGCCATATTGCTTAAAGCAGTTCCAGCAGTATAGTTTGAGGAATAAAAAGATGAACACAAAGAACTAGCTTGGCTCACTGATCAATACAAGGGGGTTCCTTACCAGGCTTCACACAGTGCTTTCCGCTTGATCGGGGCTCATCAAGAGAACGACAGGTGTCATTCTCAGGCTCATCACAGCATCCTTTCCCATCATTTTCCACAGCCCGAACCTATCTCTCTGGTACCCAAATGGGCTTGTCCGTTCCTGGAGGGAAAACACAAACAGCTCCTCTCCCCCTAGCCAACAGGCTAGCCATCCATAGCTTTCATCACCGAGGTGGCTTTCCGGGGGGGGACACCTTTGTAGGTTGTGTTGTTAAGACTGCCCTCATCTCTGCTAAGAGATCACATCCCCATAGGTTGACAGGCAGCCCGGAAAGAACATATGGCTGGAAAAAACCCTCATGTCCTTCTTCATCATGCCATTTCAATATTTTTGAACTTTTTGAGGAGTTGTTTGACCTATTCCCTGCAGCCATACAGTAACCTTCTTCCAAGGGCCATGCCTTTGGCCAATATTTTAAGGACAAAATGGATACATCTGCCCCAGAATCTAAAATACCATCAAAGCCTTTTCCCTCTATAGTTATTTTAAGTTGGGGCTGTTCATTTAACTGTGCAACCCAAAAAGCAGCTGTTCCAGGTGATCCAAACCCTTGATTGCCACGGGCTTATTATTGGTAACCTTGTTGGGAATCAACACTAATTGTGCTATCCGCTCACCTTGAGGAATTACCACCACCCCCTGTTGGACAGATGTCATAACCTTAATCTCTCCTCTTGATAGTCTGCATCTACGATCCCAGGATGTATTTGGATCCCCTTTAAAAGGGTACTGCTTCTGCCTTATATAAGTCCCATGGTACCTGGTGGTAAGGGCCCATGTACTCCTGTAGGGAGTGCTTGCACTCCCATTTGTGGAGTTAAGACTGCTCTGGCACAGAGGTCCAATCCTGAGCTCCCTGGTGTGGCTCCGACAAGGCCTGTAACTCAAAAGGATTTCTCTGCGGAAGGAACTGGACATGGCCTCTGCTGGGGTACCGTCCCTGTGGCTCCACAGTCGTTGGGGTACTGGTCTTGCAGTCAGCGGTTGTCTAGGACAGTGATCTGCGCTTGCCCAGCTCGTGTATGGGACAGCAGCTTGCAACTGTACCAAGAGTAACATAGCCCTTATGGTTGGATGCCAATCAACGAAGTCGGGAAGTAGGGGACCCCTGAGAGATGGCTCTCAGACGCTTGCAGGCAGATGATTTTTCCCAAATCGAGGAAAATATAATGAATTTAATGAGAGGCCGAGGAGGCAGAAGCAGCCTTCAAGGCCTATGAAGCCAAGATGAAACAGGCTTACCACCTGAAAAATTGGACACTTGTCAAGAATTTATTCTGAACTTGCTTTAAAAATAAACACACCATTAATCAACAGCAGGGAAACTGGCAGAGGGCCCTGCTCCAGGGCCCCAAAACCTCCGTGTATGGAGCAATGGCTGCGGGACCGCAGGAACGGTACCCCAGCAGAGGCTGTGTCCAGTTCCTTCCGCAGAGAAATCCTTTCTTCACTGAGGCGTCTTCCGAGGCCGCAGCTTCATCCTCCTAGTCGGTGGGCTCTTCCAGTCTAAACTCAGTGTCTTCACCCACAGAAGAGGCACTCACCGAATCTGACATGCTCTGGTCACTTTTGTCGCCTTACTCCTGATATGTGGTCGGCATGGTGGCAAAACTCAGAGCAGCTGTCTTTACCGAGGTTAGTTCTTCTATTTTCTTTGGTTGTTTTTTCAAACATCTTTTTTTCATATGCCAGCGGAACATCCATGAGAGTTTCTTTTTTAGAACATTTGTCACAGATGCTCTAATCTTCATCCCCTCGTTCACCGACACGGCCCCTTGCCCCTTGGAAGTTAATTTCTCACATAGGGCGCTATCCAGAGATAATTTAAACATCTAGTCTTCCTTTTTTTTTTTGTAGTTTTTCGAGACAGGGTTTCTCTGTGGTTTTGGAGCCTGTCCTGGAACTAGCTCTTGTAGACCAGGCTGGTCTTGAACTCACAGAGATCCGCCTGCCTCTGCCTCCCGAGTGCTGGGATTAAAGGCGTGCGCCACCACCGCCCAGCTAGTCTTCCTTTTTAAACCAAGTTCAGAATAAATTCTTGACAAGTGTCCAATTTTTCAGGTGGCAAGCCTGTTTCATCTTGGCCTCAAAGGCCTTGAAGGCTGCTTCTGCCTCCTCGGCCTCTCATTAAATTCATCATATTTTCCTCGATTTGGGAAAAATCATCTGCCCGTGAGCATCTGAGGGCCATCTCTCAGGGGTCCCCTACTTCCCCACCTCGCTGATTGGTATCCAACCAGAGGTTTCCCATCTATATCTATTTTAGAGAAACAATCTTTAGCCCAGTGTGCTCCCCCTTCTGCATTTAGGGCACAAGCCAGGTTTCCTCCTTCCCTTCATTATCAGCTGTGGGCATTCCTTTCGAAAATGATCAGGAGTTCCGCAATTAAAACAATTATGGCCTCCGGCCCTCTCTCCCCGTGCTCTCACGTTTCTCTGAGGTTGAATAGCTGCTTCTATAACCTGGCCTTGAGTGAAATTCCCATCTATATCTCTGCATATCCTGATATAATCATTTAAACTCTTTGTTTTGTGAGGGCGTAATGCTTCCTTACAAAATCTATTGGAATTTCCAAATACAAGTTGTTTTATCATAGGCATGGCTGCTGTCTCATCTCCAAACAATCTACCTGCTACTTTTAACAGTCTATCTATATAATCTTGGGATGATTTAGATGGTCCCTGTAAAACTTTTGATAATTGATCCCCAGCTGCTTTGTTAGGTAGGGCCTTCTACGCTTTAGTGGCAGCTACAGCTATTTGAGCAAATACTCCTGGATCATAAAGAATTTGTTGCTGCAAATCAGCATAAATCCCAGCCCCAGTTAGCATATCTAAATTACGTTGAGCTTGACCTGCTAGAGCATTTAACTGGGCTGTTTGCTTACAATTTTCCTGATATTCCCCTCACCATAGGAGATAATCTCCCCCAGATAAGACAGCACGACATAATTGCTGCCAATCACTTGGTGTTAAATTCATAGCAGAGAAAGATTCTACCATGGCCAACGTGAAGGGTGCTTGAGCCCCATATACAGCTACAGCTTCCTTTAATAGCTTCATTTCTTTGAATTTTATTGCAAAATGTTGGCAAATTATTTGCCCTGGGTTGTTGGTGTCTGGCACCTCCATCACCGGTGTAACCATGTGTACAGGAAGGAAACAAACTCCCTTGTTTTGTTCAGTGTCAGAGCCCCTACTCAACTGAGACCACCAGCCTTCATTATTATAAGCTGGTGGGGCTGAGGGAGATGGATGTTTTCTCAGCTTTTTAAAGAGGTTTTTTAATTCCTTATGTATAATCTCCTTTTCTTCTTCTGATGAATCCTCCTCACTATCCTCCACTAGCTATAAATCATCAAACTCCTTCCTATCGTCTGACTCTTTTCTGGACCAAGAAATGATACCTCCCATCTTTTCTCCTCAATATGTGTCCACGGGCCAGGAACGATGCTGTCTGCTTACCTCTCTTGGAGGGGCTTACTCGGGCAGTCTCTCAGAGTTCCCTTTCCTGATATCTCGGTGGAGACCTCCAAATGCCGCGCGCTGCGTCCCCGTGTCTGCGTACTGTGCACAACACGGGTCATCCTTGAATTCCCCAAGAATGCCCCTTTATTGTTTTCAGGGGCAGATTATATAGAGATAGCCATGCCCCAGCCAAACCCACCAGAAACCACTCTCCTGCCACCAGGAACTCCTGAAGGTCTCGTGCTCAGAGCAGCTGTAGACACTCAGATCAGGGGATTACAAGAAATTCAGGATCTGGGGTCTCACTGCTCCCAACACTGGACCTCATCCTAGTTAAATAAAAAGACAACCCCACATGGACTAGGGTGGAAAAACTTTAAATTGTGAAACTCTAGGCAGAAAGCATAGGCCAAAGCTTTTGTAATATTAGATTTGTCAATTATTTTTATATTTTTTCATTTTTTATAAGTGTGTGTGTGTGTGTGTGTGTGTGTGTGTGTGTGTGTGCGCGCGCGCGTGCACGCATGTGTGTGTTTCAATGTGAAGGTCCCAGAACAACTTGCAGCAGTCAGTTCTCTCCTTCCATCGTCCAGGGATCAAAGCCAGGTCAACAGACTTGTAGGTAATGCCTTTACTTTCAAGTCAACTTGCTGACCAGCAACCATTCCTTGACTATGACATCAAGCCCATAGGAGCTAAAAGCAACAAGAGACAAATGAGATTACATGGAAACAAAGTTTTGCTTCTCCAAGGACATAGTAAAACGAAAAGGAACCCCCGAATGAGGAGAAATGACTTCCAAATCATACATTTCATTGAGTTAATATAATTACAAGGCACAGCTGCGGAGCCCATTCCAACTGATTCACCTACAACACAGCTCCTGAAGCGAAGGCTCAGGGAACATTGCAGAAGAGGGGCTGTAACAGCCAGGGGATCGGGCAGTGTGCTGTGAGACTGTGTCTCCTAGTCATGTCAGATGCTGCACCCACAACGTCCCACCATGACTGCCCAAACATGAGCTGAACAAGGACAACAACGGACAAGATGAAGTGGGCGGGAAAGCCCAGGAGGCCTCAACCCTACACAAAGAACTAGAGGCAACGGGAACTAGAGAGCCAGAGAAAATCTTCCCCAAGGAAGAGCATACTAATAGGCTATCCAATACCAAATGGCCAGCCCTGTAAACATATCCAGAGAAGTAATGTTATATAGATTGGGCAGGATGTTTTAGGAAGATATATGTATGCACATATATGTATATAACAGCGATTAATGAAAACTGAGGGCATAAATTTGAAAGCAAGCAAGGAAGGTATGTGGGAGGGTTTGAAGGGAGGAAGGGCGAAAGGGAAAATGATGTAATTAGATTATAATCTCCAAAAACACACTGTTTTAGTCTTCTATGATAAATATTTCTGGAGGTATGTTTTAATAATCTAAGTAAACTCCCCACCCAAAATGATAAGAATGGTGATTTTATAATGTTTTACTCTAATAAGGAAAGTATCCAAGCTGAACTTCCAGACATGTAGATAAAAAATATTCTCAGTCAACAGCAGACTAGATGTTGGTTCAGAAGAAAAAAAAATATTTTGAAAGAAAAAGAAAATTAAAAATGATCTCAAATGAAATACAAGAAAGAATGGCAAAGGCATTAGTGAGAGGCAGGGCAAAGCCGAGAGGTGCCATGTGTCAATTTGTAATCCCAGAGAGAAAAGGAGTGTAAATACAGTGGAAGAGACATAACTGACAAGATATCACAGAAGCTAGGTTGTTTATATCATCATCATCATCATCATTGGCTTTTTGAGACAGGGTTTCTCTGTGAAACAGTCCTGCCTGTCCTGGAACTCACTCTGTAGACCAGGCTGACCTTGAACTCCACAGCAATCCACCTGCCTCCGCCTTCTGAGTGCTGGGATTAACGGTGTGTGCTACCACTGCCCAGGTAGGCTGTTCATTTATATAGAAAGAAGCTCAGGGACAATACAGAAAGTCACCTTCAGCTTGCAAACAAAGGCTGATGGGGGGGCATCAGACCTATTTCTGAGCCTGTGAGGCAGCTCTGAGACCTAGAAAGAGGCCATTGCGTCTAACGTCAGGATCAGCTTCCAAACCTCGTGGAACCTTCTTTTCTGTGTTGAAGCGATACTGACCATTCTTCCTTGGGTGATTTCATTTCTACATCGCCGTTTCATTCATGCCCACCTGTGTCCTTTCTTATTCTCTCAGCTGTTGCCTGTTGTTATGGGGAGAACTATGATTTATCTGACTTGGAGATGCTCGAGAAGAAATTGCACAATGCCTTTGCAGACCGCAGTGGGGTGAAGTCCAGCCCCGGATGGGAGGGGTGGTCTCAATGGACGACTTCTAGGAGACTCCTAAGCAGAGATTTTAAATTGTTTGGGGGGCTGCAGAGGACACACTGTTCTCTGGCCTTTTGACACCAGCTGAGAACAGCTCCTTCTGTTCCAGAGGCTGACAAGGACAAGACACACTGACTTCTGGGAAGTGGGGTGACCACTGGAAGGCTGAGAAGAAACTGCGTTTTAAGAAGCAGCCATGGATTTCTGTCTCTGCTTTGAGTCCACCAGTCTTTCATCTGCCCGCACCCACCCCATCTATAAACAAGGAGGTTGAATTTGAATAAATTTGAGGTCGTTTCTATCTCTCCATGCTTATAGCTTCAAAATGTTTTCTTTAGGAGTCGGACATCAGCTTTGCACTGCAGATTTCCGCTTCCTTTGGTCTGCTTTGCCTTTTAGACAGAATCTCTTCGAGCCTGGCACACGCCATGGCTGGCTTGATGTTTTGTGTGGCTATAAGAGAAGGCTGGCCACTGGGACATGCTGGGAGGGTTAGTGGATGCAGAGGTAAAACGACAAGTGGCAAGGGATTGCCCTTTCACCCAAATTGAGCACACCAGAGAGTTGTTTTGTGTAAATTAAGTGTGAAGATATCCTTGGTGAAAACACACTTCGCAAATGAAAGTGGTAACCGCCTTCGTGCCATCCTTAAGTGCTGCGCCCAGGTAGCAAATCCCTGTTCCGCTCCGCGCATATACACAGTTAACACTGACAAGACAGTGAGCCCTCGTGTGGCTGTCCCTGGCTTCTTTTTCCCCTCTTCACAACAGACCTTCATTAGGCTCACTGATCTCCTCCTCCTGTCAATCTGAACTAGGACTGTGGCAAAATCAGAGGTCCCATTGTGCGAGCAACAAGGCTCCGAAACCAAAGCTGAGGAAGGGATTGCCCTTCTTCACGGAGCAATTCCTGGTTCCTCAGACCCTCCGCACGCTGCTCTAAGGTTATCTGTTGTGTGGCTTCACCACAAGACAGTGGGAGAGCCTACTGGTGCCACCAGGAGTCCAGTTAGCCTTCCCAGTCTAGCGCTTTCCACACTCTGCCAAACAAGAGGATGGAGCGTGGAACTGTAAATCTCTACCCAAAGGGAAAGCGTGGTGACTCTGGCGTTCATGAGATTTTTTAAATGTGTTATCCTGCTCATTCTGTGTTCCCAGGAGCATGGAAAGTGCTAATTCTGGGATCTCAGCCCTGAGCTAGTGCCGTCCCAGGCAAACAGACTACACTCTGGACCACCGCCCATGAAAGGGTTCTTTGCAAAGCAGTCAAGCTCTTAAGTAGGTGACACTGGGTGAGTCCTTGGGCCTGGCAGCCAAGAGAATGGCAGCTGCGGTTATGGTAACCCCTGTAAGATCCCCAGGTTTCAGAGTGGTCTGAACCCCACCCCCACCCCCGCTTTCTGACTCTAGAAGTGTAAGAGTAAAGAGAAACGCAGGGACACACCCGAGAGCTTTCTCCTCTCAGTATGCATTGTCCAGGTGACAGCGCCTGTGTGGAATAGTGCCGGGAACACTGTTGGTTCACAGGCAATGGAAAGTGGTTTCTCATACCCTAGGGTCTGGGAAGTCGTCTATCAGGAGACGGGCTCGCTCAGCGGCTGGCGACAGGTCTCTTCCTGGTTGTACATAGACACTTGCATATGCTGGGAGCGGGAGAGGTGAGTGGGATTCCTCGGGCTTCTTCATGACATCACTGACCCCCTTTCCGGAGTGCCCATCTTCATGGACCAATCATCTCCCTAAGATAGCATCTCTCTCCTAACACCATTACTTCGGGGATTAAGGTTTCAAATATGAAATTTAAGGGGAAACAAGTATTCTGAGCATAGGAACTTTTTCACAAACAGAAATTGAGTTATTTATCCTTCCAAAAGGACCTTCTTGGGATCTGGGTACCCCATGGACTACCACAGTACCAGCCATAGAGATACATGTCTATAATCCCAATAGCAGGGAGGCTGAGGCAGGAGGATTGCCATGAGTTTGAAGCCCGTCAGAGCTACATAGCAAGTTCTAGGCTAGCCAGAGTCACAAAATAAGATGTTGTCAAAGCAAGCAAACACACAAAAACAAAACAACAGCAAAAAACAGAAACACTGCAAAGCAAAACAACAATAGCGGTACTCCTGGACATTTATAACTTGGCTTGAGTTGGCATGTATGCAGCCACTGGGCATACTGTGGCCGGAGGCTGGAGAAACTGGAGCAGCTGGCACCTCTCAAAAAGTAGACTCTCGTTTTCAGTGCTCTGGGCGCTGAGCACTGACTTCACCTTACCCTGCAGCAGCCCCCAGGACCCCTGAGAAATTCCTCCCCCCCTCCCCCGTTGTCCTAGTGGAAGGGAGGCTGAGTAGCACTGAGCCTGCGCGGGGTCCCAGGACTCCCTGAGAAACCCGCTCCAATCCTCCTAGTGGAAGGGAGGCTGAATAGCAAGGAG
This sequence comes from Microtus ochrogaster, assembly GCF_000317375.1. Taxonomy (NCBI): domain Eukaryota; kingdom Metazoa; phylum Chordata; class Mammalia; order Rodentia; family Cricetidae; genus Microtus; species Microtus ochrogaster. The sequence goes on along the minus strand of NC_022022.1, from coordinate 32,378,477 downwards.
CCTGTGCGGCAGTCACCTTCTCTCTCCAGGATGCTACAGTGAGGCACACAGTAGACATTTAGGATTCACAGCAGAAGGGAGCCCCTCGCCCCAATGGAGAGCTGCGAGCACATGCTACACACACCACCGTCCTTTCAGAGAAGGCATTGCCTTCGTAGGTCCCAATTTCTGGTCATAAGAAATGTTTCCTTTCTTAGCCAAACCCACATTCCACTTGGGAGAAGGCAAGTTCTCTTGCTTTACACAAAGCCCAATGGAAGAAAATCCCCTCAGACTTCTCCTACCGTCCCTTTTCTCATAGTTAAGTAACTGAGGCCAAAGGGCAAAGGCAGCCATTGCTCTACCCAGGCAACAGCTCCATTGAGACCAAGGCAAAGAGTTCCTTTGGCTTGCCCAAGGTGAGCCCCGAATTAATTGAGAACCTTGTGCCACTTTCTGAGTTAATTGAGAACTTTGCGCCACTTTTAAATATTCCTTTTACGACTCCTTACATGACTTGTGGCTTTGTTCCGGAAAGGGATAAAAGGGCTGGCACGGGTGTCTTAAATCCTACGTCCACTTGCTTTACCTGGGAGAACTCCCACTTTCCTGCAAGGGTTCCTAACTCAGGCGCAAACCCTCAGTTTGGGAATCCTTGCTGGAGTGGAACAAAGCAAATCATGGTGGTTTGTCTTATGTTTTTAAGTCTCTGGTAGCTGAAAACTGAGCTAATCATTCACAGAGTTCACTGCACTTTAAAAATTGATGGTTCGTGATACAAAGCACTTTGTTCTTGGCTTTCTCTAAGACAGGTGGTAATATAAGGTTCAAGAGGAAAAAAAAAACAGCCAGTACTAGATCCAAAATAGACCTCAATGTCAATCAGCATGGAGCCTGTAATAGCTATAAACCTTTAAAAATGGAACATAGCCAGCCTTGTGCAGTCCCGGAACCTGAAAGGTGTCGTATAAAATACTTATCTCAAAACAAACACTCAAAGTGATTGCCATAAAAACATGTCAGGTTCCAGGGCTGAAGAAATTTTCTGTAGATAAGGGTGCTGGCTGTGAAAGCAAAGAGACCCAACTTCAGATTCCCATCCTTCCCACCAACGCCAGGCATGGCTGCATCTGCCTATATAACCCCAGCACTGGGCGGAGCAAAATGCGGAGCCTAGGCCATCCGGCCTAGATAACACAGAAAGTTTCAGGTTCAGTGAGAGACCCTGCTTCCAAAGCACAGGTATCAAATGATAGAAGAGGTCTAACATGCCCCTCTGGAGCCCGGATGCCTACACAGGCGTGTGTCCCACCCACTTAGCCTGTTAGATCTAACTTCCCCTCTGCAGCTCACACGCCTACACGGGCGTGTGTCCCATCCCTCAGCACGTTAGGCTCCGGCCCTGTTTGTCAAAGAGCAAGGCCGTTCATTTCCACCTTTCAGAGCAAGAAGCTACATCATGGAGTGTGGGTGTGACCCGAGATGATGTAAAACCCAGTGCCTGCTGGGTAAGGGTCCCAAGAGTGCTTCATTCATAGTGTGCGTCCTCGCTGAGGAAACGGAGCGTCTCGTCCTGGCCATCTGCCTCGTCAAGATTCCAGACTTGTTCATATACAGATGCCTAACGCGTTTGTAGGAGGGAAGGTAGAGCAAGCGCTTTGCCGACTTCACGTTTACTCTAATTTCCCCGTGGAACGCAGCTTATCAAATCCGAATGCTTGCTCCATTAGTTCCCGGTCAGCGTCATGGAGAGTGAGTCTGTGTGGCTGCTTTGAGCAAAGGGGCTGCAAACTAGTTTTGAAATTAAGCAAGCCTGTGCCTTCTTCATGCTAACACTTCCCAGGGTAAAGAGATGAAGCTGCTTTGGGCTGGGCAGCCTGAACTCAGCCTAGTAACAATTGTATTTTGCCGGCCAGAGTGGGGGAAAATGCCCAGTTTGTATTTATGACCATGAGGGAAATCGCCGTTTCGTCCACCTGAAGTTCTTGTGGGGTCTATCACAAGAGAAGGGGTCGAGGTGACAATAGAAAGGATGCCCGAAAACACAACCTTGTTTCTCTTCATTGAAAGGAGACCCAGTCAGGTTTTATGGCGTAGGTTTGGCTTTTATTGGCGAGTGATTTGAAGAGCAATTCTCTCCCGTTTTTGGCTTCTGCTACTAGTTGGCAGACCTCGTTTATGACTCTGGCACTTGCCACATGTTGCTAACTCTCTTCTCTCCCTTTGCCCTTCGACCTAGGGGTAGTAACAGTGTCCTCTTGTCGCAGGACGCTGGGTCCTTTATTACCCAGGTAGGGTGACTGACCTTGACTACACATGGAGAAAAACTTTACTAATCTACTTTCATTTGAACTCCAGTTTACTCTGGCAGCCCTGCTAGGTCCCTGACCCAGAGTTCCTGCCTTGGAGCTGCTAATCCTTGGCGCTGTCTCTAGGCAGTTACCTAAAGAACACTCAGGCCTGTCCTCAGAGGAGCCCGCCGGGAGGTGGTGCTGGTCAAGGCGCGGGTGGGCGCACGTGCCCAGACATTGCTGAACTAAAGGCCAGGTTCTCAGCCTGGATTTATTTAGAATCTGGACGTGAGCAGCGTCCTAGGCTAATTAGAACGCTGATGTGTGTGTGTGGAGGGGGGGGGGTGTGAAATTGAACAAGAGTAAATACAACACCCCGAGAGAAGGGCACATTGAGACATGGGGGTGTGGGATCACAGCAGAGGAGTAAACACTTCCCTGCAATAACCCCCTCAGTCTATAAACTGGACAGTGGTTTATGGGCTGAACGGACCGTTTGGGAAGCAGCTTCCAGGCACTTACATGAATGAAATGGAAGGGCTGTGTTTCATAGGATGCTCCAAAATCCAGTATTTTGGGGTATTGTGTTTCTGTTGAGCACAATTTTTTTTTTCCTATGGCTTCATTTTTCTAAATTCTACTGGAAAAGAGAAACAAAACTCAACTGAAAGTTTATTCTGGAGCATGTATGCGTGTGTGTGTGTGTGTGTGTGTGTGTGTGTGTGTGTGTGTGTGTGTGTGCATGGTGTGTGTGTGTGTGTGAGAGAGAGAGAGAGAGAGAGAGAGAGAGGTGTGAGAGAGAAAGAGATTGTGTATGTGAGAGATGTGTGTGTGTGAGAAAGAGATAGAGAGGTGTGTGTGTGAAAGAGAGACAGGGAGACAGAGAGACAGAGACTGAGAGAGGGAGAGGGAGAGAGAGAGAATAGTTCTTCCTATAGATTAATTGACTGGCCAGTTTTGTCCCCCCTTTTTTTCTTTAGCTCCATACTGCCACCTTCTGGTCTTTTAGAAATCCTGCAGAAGAAACCAGTTCTTCATGTACACATGTGCTTTAGAAACTGTTGGATGTCAGTTCTTATGCCAGCAGCAGGTGATAGATGAATAGACTCTCGGAGGAACAGACACACAAACTTAAAAAATAAAGCATGACATGGTTCACACAACGACAGAGTCACGCCCAGGTTCTGGAGAGCACGTGGGTGCCGGTGACTGGGGACAGAGCAGACATGCTTAAGAGGACTAAGGTAGACCCTAAAGGATGAGCAGAGATTAGTGGAGACAGACGTGGGATGAGAGGCGATCATGGGAGGAGGGCTTATAGAAAGGACCCAGGGAAGAAGATGTCCCGGAGGGGTTAGTGCAGCAGCCCTGATCAGGAAAGAGGATGTCCCAGAGAGGTTAGTGTGGCAGCCACAATTAGGGAAGAAGATGTCGCAGAGGGGTTGGTGCAGAAGTCACAATCAGGGAAGAAGATGTCCCAGAGAGGTTAGTGCAGCAGCCCTGATCAGGGAAGAGATGTCCCGGAGGGGTTAGTGCTGCAGCCACAATTATCTAATTTAATGCACCCTGAATGCTCCAGGGTGGTGCAGAGGCAGTGAGAGGTGTCCGCTGGTACAAGGGACTCCAACTCTGCTAGGAACCGCAGGGGTAAAGTGCATTCCCCCAATGTCTTCTAAGCAAAGGAACCCTGTGCGTGGGGTTGCCTCTCAGATACCTAGCTAGAGAGATCCATCTTAGGAGGCGAGAGGCAGCCCATGGCATTTTCTCAAGTTCCCACTGCCCCTAAATCCGATGAAGATAACAGGATAGCAAGATGTATAGTGATCCTGGCAATTTCTCAAAGGGGAGTGAACATTACACCACCCAAACTGTAAGTCACATAGACTATGGTTCTGGGTGGGTTTTGTCTTTAGTTTTGGTGAATACTAAGTTATTTTTTAAAACTCAAGCAATCTAATACCGTGATATAGGGGGTGGGGAAGTAGCTGGGTTAGTAGATTGCTTGCCTCATGTGAACAAATCCTGGATTTGATTCCCAGCGTCTTGTGAAGCACCTATTATCCCAGCGCTTCAGGCGGGAGAGTCGGACGTTAGAAGTCATCCTTGGCAACACAGTGAGTTCCAGGCTAACCCAGACTGTATGAGACCCTGTGCCATTAAAAAATGATGACCCTCAGAGTATTATTAATCTTGTCTGTAATGATTGAAAAAGCTGAACAAAGTCCATGGCAATTAAAGCCTGACTCTTGGATAACATAGAATGAAGAAGTGGGTTTACTAAATCTACAGCAAATGGGGAAGAAAGACTAAAACGGGGAAGAGCAGAACCCAACAAGGAAAGCCCCAGGCACCAAGACAGTCGGCAGCTGTGACTGACATATAGAGGGTCCCCAGCAATCGTCTTCTGCCAGGGGAGCCGTTCTCACCACAGGAAGTTCTTCACGTCTTCTGGAAGATTTTATTTTTTATGTGTGTATAGGTGTGTGTTTCTGTCGTATGTGGGGGTCCTCTTGGAGACGAGAAGAGAACAACAAAATCCCCCAAAGCTGGAGTCACAGGCAGTTGTGAGCCACCTAGCATGGGTCCCGAGAACTGAACTCAGACCCTCTGCTAGAGCAGGACATACTCCCTCTTAGCCATTGAGCCTTCTCTCCAGCACCCCACCACAGGCATTCTGATGCCATGAGAGAAACTGAATGGCTGAATCTTTGGCTCTGGGAGGGGCCTGGAAATGTGTACCCCCAGCTGTGTTCAAGGCCAGCATCCTATCTCTAATGCTGCGCTTTCCTTCTGCTCTTAACAACATGGTGTCTTCACCTTGGATTCTTTTGCCATTTTCTGCTCCATTTCTCAGAGGGTCAGGGGCCAGCCCATCACTGACAAGGAATCTTGGAGAACACGCTAAGATAATCATGCCTGCGTCTGTAATGGGGGCTCCAGAGCCAGATTCTGGGGAGCTTAAAGTGCGCATGCCAATTTGCTAATCCACATTGTTGTCTTCTGTTTTAGCCTTACACAGGGAAAAGAGTGAAAGGCTAGAGATGAGAAAGAAAGAGTTCCTGCTCTGAGAACAGGGAGGAGAGGAAGAGCACATTACACACCCGTGGCGGCACCACACACCTGTGGTGGTGTTACACGCCTGTGGTGGCACTACACACCATCTGCAGTGGCATTCTCCCTCTGTGGTGGCGTCACCCCTGTGGTGGAGGTACTGCTGTCCTTTCAGGAAGCCTCCTGTTCCTCCACCCTTGCGTAAACAGACATGAGCGGTGCTGAAGTAGGGCTGGAGCACGGTGATCAGGGCACCACCTCGCGAGTATCACATCCTATCCATGACAGGGCATGCACTGAGTCTCCAGGGGAAAGATGCTGGCAAGGGTTTGGGTTTGCTCTTCCTTTACTCTTAAAAAAAAAAAAAAAAAAACAAACTTTGGTATTTGTAAGAACAACAAAAAAGAGGAGCGCCTCATCCGAATCTGCTCTACAGGAGGCAGGTGCTCTGGATGGCACGAATCTGGGTGAAGGGTGCAGGGAGAGGAGAGGGGAGAAGAAGAGGAGACCGATTGCTGCACGTTCCGTGGGGAACCATGAGATGTGTAAATGGGCAACCAAGGAAGAGCTACATGGTGTCCAGGTTTTCCGTCTGAGGGAGGAGACCACGGAGAGACTGGAGGCTCCCGTTGAATTACCCTTGATCATTTATGTTGTTGTTTCTACCATACAGGTGAGGTGATGGTGTCACACCCCCCCCCCCAAAGGGACGACAGGGCTACGGAGGTGGCTCAGTGGGTAAGCCATTTGGCATGCAAGCATGGGAACCTAAATTCAGACCATAAACCTGGGTGTGTAAACTTGGGTGTGGCAGTCACGACTGTAATCCCAGTTACGGACCACACAGCCGGTAGTGAACCCTGTCTCACAGGAGATGGAAAGTGAGAACTGACAGTAGCGGTTGCCCTCCGACCTTTACACACGTGAGCCATGGCGAGCATGGGTATGCACGTGTATGCACATGCTTTTTTGGAAGGGACGATGGGGATTCCGTCAGGCTGAGCACCCTCTAGATAACAGGAATAAAATGGGGCTTCCAGACAGTGTCAGAACCAGCACCCTAGCTCCCAGACCGCTTGTCATTTTGTCTGGGGGATTTAGTCCTCTGTCACACTCATCCTCTTGAGCATTTCTTTTGGATGTGGTCAAGTGCTTCCTCGGGAGAGCCTATTTCTGATTCTCGTTCCCCACACTAATGTACTCGGCTAGAAATAAAATGTTAAAAGTTTAATTCTTTTTTAAAATTTGTTCTTCTCTCATACAGTTCATAATGACTAGAAGTCTCCCTCTCCCACCCTTCCCAGCCACCACCCCAACCTCCCCTCTCCCCCAGATCTTCATCAGAACCTTTGAGAGCTGAGACTACATGCAAAGGGTGGTGGGGGTGGGTGCAGGAAATAGGTGTTGAGGGCTTCCATTGGAGGTGGAGCGGGGGTCAGACTGGGCTTCCTGGATCCCCCATTGCATGAGGTCATGGCTGGGTCATCATCTACAGTGTTGGCCTGACTCTGTGCTTGTTTGCTATATGGGAAAGCTTGTTATATAAAAAGTCTTACTGGATGACTAACTTCATTTGATGCATGCCAGGTAGTTGTATAAGGCTATGATTCTCTGCCAGCACTTGCGTTGTGGCTTATGCTAGCAACGTTAAAACACTACCTTTATGGTTTTTCAAATGTGTGATTGCAAAGTCAGGTAACTTAAGCTCTGAGCCCTCTGGCGCCGCACGGAGATTTTTTTCTTCTGTGTTGAGATATATGGTGTTGTTAGGCAGTTTTAGTTTGTACGTGTCCTTGTGTGTTTTTGCTGCCAGAGGGACATGGGATTCCTCAGATGGGTTCGGAAGAATTCTCTCCCAGAAAGGAGCATGGTTTCCCTTTGGGTTCAAGTCACTCTTTATTGGGAAATATTGGGAAATATGGATTTGACTCATAACTACCTGGATTTGGCTCATATATTCCAAACTATACTATGCTCTTATATGAAAATTCCAAATTTCTGCTGTTTCTGCTCAACTTCTTTTTCTTACACATCATTTTGTTTCCAGGTACTTCAATACTCTACAATGATTAAAATCTCAACCATTAAATAAAACTGCACCTCGCAAACAAACTTGTCACCACAAACCATTTTGAGTAACTTTTGATTTTATTGAGAACTTTCAGTCAGGTGTATATGCTGGTAATCCTAGCTTGAAGCTGTCTCAGACCACATGCTAGGCCAGTCTGATACATACCACAATGAAATTTCAACGCATATTACATGTATGTACATTCCACAGACAGATGCAGATAAATACATGCTGGTGTCGTTACAGCAAAATAGAAACATCTTCATGTAGTTATTATCATGTAACTGGGGTCTTAAGGACTTGTAATTCTACTTTATTAAACTGAATATTGTGCAAACACCACAAAGTGCTTATAGCCATAATTCATATTTAATTGCTATTCTAAATTTTTTGTCTTATAGGCTGTTAATGTACACCAACCAATAGTCCCAGACACTGTTGAGCCTTTTGAATGTCACAAAGTTTTATAATGATAATTCTTAAGGTTAATTATTTGTGCCCGTCCCTTAAGTTTCCCAATTTCTTTATCTAATCAAGTAGTGTGTGCAATTTCACAATCTAATTCAAGTTAATTTATAACACATTTTAAAAGCATTTCTGTCAAAAAAATCAGAATGAGGAGTTGTGTGTCTTTGATGGGTTTTCTCCATGCTGCGTCTACCTTAAGTCCCAACAACCAGGCAAAATTTCTGCAAACAATCCCTTTTCTAGCAAATAGAAATCCAAGTATATGTTTATAAAAATATAGAATTATAGTCTTAGAAAACACAAAACATTTAATGTTACTATTGAGTTCCCTGCTAATCCTTGGCCCTTGGTAAACTAAAATTATAAAGGTTTGTCAAACTCTACAGAGCCTCTATATCTTCATCGAATCTACTTCTGCCTGTGTTTCTGAGACAGACTCATGATCTCAGGGGGCGCTGTCGGGAAGAAGGTTTCCGGGGTCACAGTCACCAGCACAGAGCACCCACCTCTCAGATCTTAGAAGGTCAGGACCGTGCGAATGCTGAAATGGATAATGAACAGCCTTTAGTCATTTGTGCATAAGATGTATGCATATGTGTGCAAGTAGGAGTATGGGTGTATGTGTATATATATGTATACATATGTGTGCATGTATGAATATGTGTATATGTATATATGTATGCATGCGTGTACGTGTATGAGTATGTGTATATGTATATATATGCATGCATATATGTGCTCGTATGTATATGTGTGTATGTATATATGTGTGCAAATATATGTATGAGTATGTGTGTATGTGTATATGTATATAGTTTTTAAAAAAGAAAAATATTCCTTTCTATTATAAAAGTTATATAATTAATTCCGTTAAGGAAAAGTCATCTGGGTTTGATGCCTTCTGTGCCTTCTGCTGAGGGAAGCCCAGTGGATAAAGAATTGACTCTGGGAGTACCTGCTTAAATTGCAATTGTCAACCATAAAGAGTTTGTCCTGCAATAACAGGACTAAGGCCATGACGGGTAGAATGGGAAAGACAATCCAAGAGGGTGTAGACTCCTCAATGCCTAAGAGATGGTAAAAGCAGGCAAGACCTACCTCTCCTGTACCCCAGATACAGGAACTGGGGGAGAGTGGGTGTTGTGTTCTTAGTTACTGAATATTAGATTACTTAATAAATGAAAGGGGGCTTTAGTTCAGTAATAAAGCCACTCTGGCACATTGATAATGGAGAAGGCTGACTGGGATTGGAAAACAGAAAGCAGAAGGCCCATTAAGTTAGTGTCAGCATGCCCAGAGGAGCCAGGATCAGACTGGGCCAAAACGATGATTATGGGCAGGGAAGAGGAGAGACACTGGAGGAGAGGGGATGGGCAGGGGTGAGTGTGTGGGGTCCTGTCTGCAGGTCTCAGCATCACTTTGGACACACTGGGCAGGAGTCAGAATGAAGATGCAGAGCTGTGGTTTCTACTCTATAAAAGCAGAACAAGTGTCATCGTCTGCTTAGATGCACAAAAGCAAGAGTTGTTTGGTGAACTAGACAGAAGTGAAACACTCCAGGGGTCCTGTGCAGGAGGTCATGGACATTGAAGGGCTCAGGTTTGCAAATGTCATTTGGGAAGTTTCTGCATAGGGAGATAGGAGAAGTAAGATTTCCAAAAGCAGTTTTGTTTATTTGGAAAACAACTAGCAACTATTTTTTTTTCGAACCATACTAAAATATTAGTTCTGTGTATGTAAATAAATTTTGACTTTTCTGCAGGTAGAAGCCCATTCATTGTGGACTTGTTTAAAAATTAAAATTTGAACAGTGTACATAATGTTATGACTCTGTCGACTGCATCAGGCAGGGAAAGAACACGGAAGAGAAACATTAGTTCCTGTTATAGCAGAATCCAAACCCACTGCATGCTGTGGGCGCTCGATATTTACACAACCCATGAACATCGTCTATTCTGATCTCACAGGCGGGTCCCAGACTCCATAAGGAAAGGGGAGCTCAACTTTGACTCCTTCCCACTCCACCTTGCTCTTGCCTGGTGCTCAGGAGGGAGAAGAGGGCGAGAGGAACACCCACTGTTTGCCTGGCTTACAGCGCTTCGGGTGAGAAGTCTAGCCTGTGTGAACAGAGTGCACCCTGGCAATGCTCCCGTGAGACCAGATATTATTTACTTGCCTTTTGTAACCTTAGTTTCATCAGCTGGATATGGCAAGAATAATATCCAAGAAACAAAATCCAGAAAGCAAACAAGTTGCAAAAGAGTTTTGGGAACTATAAATATGTTCATTGCGGCACTGCTGGAGAATTCTAGCAGCTTTATGTTTTAAAAAAAAAATGGTCAATGAAATCCATCTTCTGTGAAAAACTAAAGCCTAGGGTATTTAAAAGAGCTCATATAGGGCTGACCTTCTAAGAGAGTAGCTATGTTTCCCTGGCTAGCTTAAATGATCCAAAGAAGGGAAAGAAGATGGGTATATTTATAAATACTGATTTTTAAAAGTGGGAAAGCATCAAAAGACACCATAAGAAACATACCTTTGCCCTGAATAAAGCAATTCAAATCCTTCATTGATGTTTTTGAAAGGCAAGGTGTGGGTTACCAACTGGTCCAGGTCAAACTTCTTCTCCAGGAGCTCAGTCACCAGTTTGGGGACATCATCTCTGCTCTTCCAACCTGTGCGTAAACTCGGGCTAGTTCTGCGTGCATCGCTATGCAATCCTCACATTTTATGGCATTATATTTGTGTCATTTCTCTTATGCATCCTCGACATCCCCCAGTTGAGTCATTCCCAACATACAAGTGAGCTGTATTTCTCCCATTTAAGAAACTACGGCTCACAAACCCCTCCCTGATCCCTGTGTCTCCTTCCTGTTGTCCCACACCTCTGTGTCACACCGAACCACAGAGAGAACCGTCTCCCCTGCGCTCTTTCTGGTTCCAGTCTCTAGCACACTGCCCTTCCAGCTCTAGCCTAGCTTTCTCCCATGGTCATTTTGGCACAGTGGTCGAGTAGGATTCCTATGTTAATTTGTACTCTGGGGAGTCTTGGTGGTTGAAGTCCCCCTGTCCCTCACTCTGCTCACTTGCTTCCTGTCACGTTATCATCCTCATTCCTCATTCTCCTACCTCAGCTAGGAAAAGATCGTTCTGTAAGATAGAAACCTCCACATCTCCCAGACTTCTACTGTGTCCCAGGGCTTAGTTCTCTACCTTTTCTCCTCTTTGTGTCTCTCAGGGTGATCTCTTCTATTCTAAAGACTTCAAATAAGCTGTATTTACAACATTTCTGTGTCTGTCTCTAGTGAGACCTTTCCTTGAGCGATAGGCTCATAGCTAGCAGCCTGTCTATAGCACGTGTTCCTCAAAGTATCTGAAGATCAGAAGGCCTGACAATATATCCAACATTGGATTTTGTACTATAAACATGTGACTAAGAGTGTCGTTGTCACCGCGGGATCAACACTAAATGATCCTAGAAAGGAGTAGAGTAACGGTGGTAAACGCTAGCCATATAAATGTCACGTGACCACTCTTGATCTCCATCCCCTTCCCACTAGTCCCCAACTTGCTCCTTCTGCAGTCTGGAAATCTGAACATGCATCATCATCAATTTAATTGCAACATTAATTTTTTTATTATTCCATTCATATTTTGTTTGTATTCTCCAACAAATTATGTACTTCTCTAATTCAAGGACAATCATCTTTCTCCTTCTTACGCTCTCAACGGGCACTCAAATGGTGATTATTCTCTCTGTATAAGACAGAATCTAATATGAGGAGTACCACCTATGTTCCTAGTGCTGTGTGAAGGTACCAGAGAACGAGACATCATGGGCAGGGATTGAAAATGTCATTATACTGCCGACTGCAGGAGAGTGATTCTGGCCTCATCCTTAGAGCTTCTTTATTGTTTGGGGGGGAAGTTGAACTGTCCCTATGGAATGTGGCATTCCAGCTGTTTATTTATTTGGGCTCTGGGCACAGAACTTTTGCCAAGGTCTTCATGAGTAGGGCATGAAGCTCTCTGTCATAAGTGAGTGTCGTGTGTGTGTGTGTGTGTGTGTGTGTGTGTGTATGGAAAACAATGGATGTCATCAGAATTTTCTGCCATGGAAGTCATCCAGGTGGAGACAATGTCTGATGCCTTTTATTCAGGCTTTTGGGTCACAGGAGTTGCAGATACCAAAGTGTGCCCCCTGGTGCTAGCCCTGAGTCACTAACGGAACAGATTGCTGTCTTTTGTGTGATTGCTATGGCAGCTCCACTTGGGGTCATTTACCACTCATCCTTGGAAGAATGTACTTGGAGGGTGAGGAGATGAGAACACAAACCTCTCTCGCTTGATAGGCAGGAGAAGGAAAGTTACTACTTGCTGCCCAGGGGCCCAGCTGCTCTCACCTCCAAAGACGCAACCCTTCCACGTCCGCCCAGTGAAGAGCAGCATTGGGTCATAACTGAGCATCTTGGCTGATGGAGGAGCGCCAACCACCACACTGGTTCCATAGTTCATATGGCAAGATGAGAGGGCATCAACCTGAGTTCAAAATGAAGGAGATTGTTTGCTTATGGAGGTCATGGGCTCAGGAATGACAGCAGGTGGTCAGAGTTCCAGTAGTTAACATGGTTTCCAACTACCAAATCTAGGCCTTATGTTTCTATTTGATTTAAAACTTCTCAGTGCAACTTTAGTCCTTAATAATCCCTACCAGCATATACCTATTAAGATATCAAGTAGACTTTACTGTGGCCATTGTAATTGTCATTGTTTTTTAGTACATTTAATCGACCTCCAGTGACTAACATTCATACCAACACCAAGACTTCAGATAAGCCTTAGTTGTTATTTGAGCTAAATCAATTAGATAAATTAAATCAATTAGAATGAAGTTTTCATTTGAAAATTAAGCACAAATCCTAAAATATGAGGCAACGGAGTTTCTTTTCTTGGCAACATCTCTGGCTCTAGGTCCATGTTTTTGTTCATTCTTCCTTCCGGTTATTTATTAATAACACTTGAATACCCAGTAGATTGCAACTCCTGACAGTGTGCTTCAGACGGCACTTCTCAAGCTTCCACCTCAGAATGAGCGGACCTCACAATGGATCTGTCTGGCTCACTGCTCCGTAATGTGTGCCCTAGAATGCCACAGTCGCTCCAGAACACATTCCAGGTGACACCAAAGAGGGGCTGTGGCGGTGATGATGAACAGGAGGTTTCTTCTCCATTACCAAATAAATGCCTTAGAGCAAATTTCACCAGTTAAGACTGGCTTTGTCCAGTTTCCAGGACTCCTAATTCTACACAAGGCCATGGCTTTGTAATTCCAAGAACTCTGTGCTGTCAGCCACGGGGTGCCTCAGAGGAGGTGTTGTTCAGAGTGCTGAAGTTCACGTGTACTGGGGACTGAGGCGGGACAGCTGAGCTGGGTGAAGCCAGGGGAGGTTTGGAGGAAGGTAGCCACGTGTAGACAATAGACAACCCCTTCCCTCCGCATCGCCTCCTTAGCTCTCCTCAGTTCTCATCACAAAACAAATTCAAGACAAGGAATCACTTTTGCCAAGACCCCCGGGCACACAAGGAAAATAATGGGCCACAGGATGGCTCTAATGACATGAAAATGGCATGACATGATACTTACATGATCAGGTAAAACCGATCTTAAGATTGCGACTTTCAGGCAAAATTGTTATGTGGTTATCATTATATTTTTCATCGCATTTTTATGCATTTATTTGTTCATGGGTGTGGGCAAGGGCTTGCCATGGAGTGTGCGTGGAGATCAGAGGACACACTTGTGGGAGCTGGTTCTCTTTTCTACATGTAAGTACTGAAAATCAAACGCAGGTCGTCAGGCTTGGAGACAAGCACCTTCGCCCACTTCGCCATCTCACCAGTCCTCTTTCCTGGCCTGAGTCACAGATGTTCCATAGTTGATTATTAATAAGGCGATGTAAAATGAATTTTAGCCTGAATACATCTGGTAGCTTGGGTACTTTATGGCCCCCTGACTCTTGAGTCTTACCATGGTTTCAAGACGCCCAATAACTTCAAAAGTGTACTGCACAGTGTTCCCGGTCATGTCTGACAGCACCTCGCTGATAGGCTTGGTGGAGTCCTTGGGACTGATACACTCGGTGGCGCCTACAGCCAGGGCCTTTGGGAATTTGTCTTTGTTGATGTCAATTCCAATGATCCTGGAGGCACCAGCTGCCTTACAGCCCATGATGACGGACAGGCCAACTCCTCCCAGGCCGAACACAGCACAGGTGGAGCCAGGGCTGACCTGTGGAGAGGAAAGTTCCTCCAGGAGTTAACAGTGAAACCTGGCAAGGAGTCTCCGTGTCAGGAACACAAAATTCAGAGCATGGCCGTGACTTGGGCCAGGACTCCAGGTGACTTACTCAGATGGCATTGACACCAAAAGAATTAGGAGAAGAAGAATGTCTGAGAAAAGAAGGATTTGCGAAAGTGAAGGCAATATCTGCAGCCCTTGCTAAAGGTTTACCCAGAGGCCAGCAGCCTTTGTAGCCGGCGGAGCCCTACCCACAACCCCCTCAGCCCTCACAGGAGGATTAGACAAGCCCTGAGTTCTCTCTGTTGTCTTTCCACAAAGCCATGCGGATTTGTTTTAGGTTTGGTCTGACTGGCAGTGTCTGAGTAGCCATGACTCTGAGTCATTTAGAGAACTATTGTCTTATTTTTGTCCCAACTAAGTCTAACCTCCATGTGATATGTAATTCAATGGTTGATGGGTAACTCAAGGAAGAAATTCTTCTTAAATCACCTTTTGGATTTTTACCTAGTACTCTGCTAGATTAGAGAAGGGTTCAGCCCCTAGCCATTTTCCTGTAGAAGAAGAACAAAGATTGGGTCCAAATGATCGCTTAGAAACTCACTAGGATTTGGGGTTACACGGAAGCTGTTCTGGTCTTCCCTGTGCCCTCCAACCCGTGTGTGGAAATGTTAGCTTTCTGTACCTCAGCAGCTGGTCCTATTTAGGAGTCATCAAGTTACAATGAGGTCATTAGGAATCGCCTTGCTGTGGCTTAGATGTAGTTAGAGCTATGGCTCATGGGCTGTGTGCTGGGGACTTGGTGTCCAGTGCCACCAAGCAAGTGGCTGTGAAATCCATGTGGCCTCATGATGAATGAGTGGGTCCTTGAAGGGGCTGTCTTCCACAGGGATTAATTCGTGGGGGACCTTGGTTAGTTCCCTGGAGAGTGGGCTGTGTGGGGGTCACATGGTGCACTTGGTCTCTGCTCTACCCTGCTGTCTCCAGTTGTTTTTTTTTTTTTTTTTTTTTTGAGACAGGGTTTCTCTGTGGCTTTGGAGCCTGTCCTGGAACTAGCTCTGTATCTGTAGACCAGGCTGGTCTCGAACTCACAGAGATCCACCTGCCTCTGCCTCCCGAGTGCTGGAATTAAAGGCGTGCGCCACCATCGCCCGGCTTCCAGTTGTTTTTTAAGCTGGTAGAGGTCCCTAGCCAGAAGCTGAAGAGATGGAACCATGTGAGCTAGAACTTTTGGTCCTCAAATACCTGTTTTCTTTTTAACATATCTATATTCAGGCATATCGTTACAGCAACATAAAACCAACTAGCACATTCCCAATCCAATGTGACTGGTGGTCTTATTTTTCAAAAATTGAAATTTAGCTATAATGATGCAGTTGGGAAGACGATATAGAAAACCTGGGAGATTGACAGCCATGGATATAGCAAGAAGAGCAGCCTGAAGCAGGTCCTCCCACAGCAGGTTCTCCTGCAGCGGTCTGCAGGAGGAAGCAACCCTGCCAGCACTTTGACTGTGGACTTCGGATCTCCAGGACTCAGAAAATAAACCTTTGTTGTTTAAGCCATTGAGTCTGCAGCCCTTGTTACCTTCTCCCCGGTAAACTAACATACCAACATCAGTCAGCCTTCGTTGGGAAAAGAGGTTCGTTTCAGGACTGAATATTAACTTTAGTGATTTAACTTGCTGGAGATGTTGCAGAAACAGAAAGCAGATCCAGAAATTGTAGCTCCATAGATTTAGAAATAAAATTTCTATTTTGACACCCTCCCTTCGCCCCCACGTTTTCTTCCAGTTCATCTGGCAACATGTATGTTTTCCCAGTGTTTCACTCAAATTGTTTAGAGTTGGAAGAAAACCACCCTCTGGAAGGCTGACAGGCAGGAAGGCAGAAGCTACGCTAGTCAGTCCCGATTCTTACCTTGGCGGTTTTAACGGCAGCCCCATAGCCCGTCGAAAACCCACAGCCAATGAGACAGGCTCTCTCGGGAGGAGCCCCGCCGTCAATCTTAGCTACCGAAGACTCATCCAGCACCGTGTACTCCGAGAAGGTGCTAGTGTTCATGAAGTGCTGGACTGGTTTGCCCTTGCATGTGAACCTGGTGGTGCCATCAGCCAGTACTCCACGGCCTGTCAGACTGTTCGATACAGCAAATGCACATATTACTTAAGCCAGTTCAGGAGCTAGCACAGGGAACTCGAGTAACAGAGTGAAAAATGGCACCTACTCGCTCCGAATGCAGAGATTGCCCTCGGGGTTACGGCAGGCATTGCATTCTCTACACTGTGGTAGGAAGAGGGGGATGACGTGGTCACCTAGAAAGAAAGTAGCGCGATGGGAGATGTCATTCATTTGCATTAAGCTATGAAGTAAGGCAGTGTGGGGGCTCATGCCTGCAATCTTATAACAGTGGCCGGGTGGCCCGGGAAGATTGCCAGGCCAGCCTGGGCTCTGTGGTGAGTTTCAGGCTAGCCTTGGAAACATTAAGACTGCTCTCCCGTGTCTCTGTAAGCTGGGTTGCGTCTCTACTGACCCCCAGTGATGATGTGCTGCTGTTCCATAGCATAACCCAGGCCTCCGTACCTGGTCTCACTGTAGTGACCCCTTCTCCAACACTCTCTACAACCCCAACTGCTTCATGGCCCACGATCACTGGAAACTTGGACACCATTGCTCCTTTTATCACATGGTCATCTGTGCGACAGATTCCTGTGGCCAAAATCTGTTCAAACAAAACAATAATAATAAGCATTGCCCAACCAGCAAGCGGATTATTTTACAATGGGATATGTAACCTGCGCTCTTTAACTCTGTATCATTTTCCCGCATTAGAGTGTTGATGCTAAGAAAGTCGGAGCCTAAACCAAGCATCAGGCTAATTTCCCTTGCATCGGGGACATACAGCATTGCTGCTTTCCTTCCTGCTTGGATCTTGGTTCTTTCCTACAGGGAAGAGGTCAGATTAGCACCAAAGCAACAAGGGCATCTGAACTAAAGGGTTGTCCAAAAGTGGGGATTACTGAAGGAAGTCATTGCTTCTCAGGCATAAGTGAGTCCCTAGTTAAAGTCCTCTGGGTAGCCCTGATGACACAAGCCTGCAATTCCATCTATTTGGGAGACAGAGCCAAGAGGATCACAAAGTTTACATCCTGCCCAGCCTGCTACAAAGTGAGTTCAAGGTCAGCCCACTTGACTTAGACTTGGAGACTTGCTGTCTCCAAGCAAGAGGTAAAAACATGGCTAGAGATATAATTCCTTGCCAGAGTGCTTGTCTGGCATGCATGATGCCCAAGGTTCTGTTTCTTGTACCACATTTACTAATATACACATACATGCATAAATACATGTCCCAGCACACTGTAAATCCCAGAAGATTGTAAAACAATTCTTGGTCATGCTGTTGATTTTCTATCAAACACCACATCAGTAAAAATTCAACCAATTTTCTCTTTAATGAGCTAGATTAGCATTGTTGTTCTTAATGGACAATATTGGTGAATTTCACAGCCAGCTTAGCTGCTTCCCTAACTATATGCATGAATTGGTTGGAGGATTAGTTGGGAAACCTATTTTTAAGAAGTCAGACTCTGGGCTAGAGATATGGCCTCTGCAGTTAGTTAAGAGCACTGGCTGCTCTTCCAGAGGACCTGGGTTTGTTTCCCAGTACCTACATGGCATCTCACAATGGCATCTCTATAACTTCAGTTCCAGGGAATCCAATGCCGTATTCTGGCCTTCTCCATGCTAAGAACACATGTGGTGTACAGACATGCATGCAGATAAACATCCTCTGCTGTGGGCCACAAGCATTATACAATGAAGTGTAGCTGGCAGATCAATAGAGTAACTCGCAGGAGTAAAATCTAATGAGAAACCAAATTTGCAGAGCTTCAGGAACATCTGTCTTTTGAGAAGCCTCTGTCATGTCTGTAAACCCTTATGAAGCCATAGTGCCCCTCTGTTTCTGTGGTGGAATTCATGCCAAAATATCTTTGAAGTGTATAAATTATTCATTGAGCATAACATCTTTCTGTACCGGCAACAGGATGACTTTTCATTTGGCCTTATAATCTTGATATATAAAGTAGATACTGGGTACCTTGGATTCTGGAAAAGGCCTCGGAGAAAGCAAATACGTCTCATTCAGACATCAACAGAAACAAAGCCATGGCTTGGCCTGGAGGTTGAAAATGGCAGGCCCTAGATCTTACACCACCACAGTTTCCCCTTTGATCTAGCCACCTTGGCTGTTTTCTCTGGGGCTAAGAGATTCTATTCCCCTTAATCAGCTAGCATTTGACCATCCATTTTCCTTCTGAAGCTTATACTGGTTGCCATGGCTACCGGAAATGCTGTGTTCCCAGCCATCACTGGAACGGAAGTACTTGGAGAGTGCAGAACACTGTAGTATTTTTCTCCCCTTCTTCTCTGCATTTCTAATTACAAACTCATTGCATAATTAATCACACTTAAGAAATGTGGTTAGTGCATAAACCCCTCTTTTTCCTCTTCTTAGAACTCTGTACTGATTTAAAGCCCCACCCTTAATTAGGAATTGTTGCTTACGTCTGTGTGGATATTTAAACTGGAAACCCTGTGGGGTTTGGGGAAAAATCAAGAGAGACCACCAGGAGGAAGGAGAACATTGAAAAGGCATTGGGAAGAACATAGGTAGAAAAAACGGGACATGATGAAAAGACGTATGTGAGTTGATTTGTTTTCGCTTGTTATAGCTTTCCTTCTGAATCCTGAGAGGTTTAAGGGGGGTGGCACCCCAATGTAAACCTCGATAGCCCTCCACATATGAAATAGTAAATACATAACCATCTAACAGGCAGCTTTCTATATGTAAATGAGATCGTGTTTCAGGTTTATGTGTTCCAAACCCTGCTCTTACCTTCACACGAACTTCCTTAGCCTTTGGTGGGGCCACTTCTACTTCCTCGATGGAGAAGGGCTGGTTCATTCCCCATAGTACAGCTGCTTTGCACTTAATAACCTAAGAAGTCAAGAGTCATAACAAGTGTTAAGCATACACACAGACTCCCTGAGTCAAACGTATCACGGAAGATCACATCTAACACTCTGATTTTCAAAGACAGAAATTGAAGTCTTCCAGATCATCTTGTGTCGACCTTTGTCTGATGCAATGGCCTGAAAAATGCAGGCCGGAGACATGGAATGACAGACCCTTGACACATAAGGTCATAAGCACATAAGGTCAGGGCTGAGATTCACACACTATTCTAATAAAGTAGTCTATCAGTATGATTTCAGACGCGATAAACGAGTGCACCTGTCATCTGTGTATTGCTTATTAATGAAGGCAAGTCTGTAAAATTCTGTGAGGATTTAACCAGTCTTTAATTACAGCTAACTCACTCAGCAATGGTGAAGCAACGAGACAACTCACTTTGTAAGACACTGTGTGGTTTGAAAGAAAATGGGCCTCCAAAAGGAGTGGCACTATTAGGAGGTGTGGCCTTGTTGGAGGAAGTGTGTCCCTGTGGGGGTGGGTTTGAGTTATCCTGTGCTCAAGCTACTCTCAGTGGGGTACATAGAGAATTCAAGAAGAATTCTCAGCTCCTTCTCCAGCAACATGTCTTCCCACACATTGTCACGTCCTGCCATGAAGATAATGGACTAAACCTTTGAAGTTATAAGCCTTCCTACTCCCAATTAATTTTTTTTTTATAAAAATTGTTGTGGTCATGGTGTTTCTTCACAGCAATAGAAACCCTAATTAAGACAAAAGTTGGTACCAGGGACTGGGGTATTGCTGTGAAAGGTCTGCCTGACCATGCTTTTGTTTGGAGGCATGTGGACTTTGGGGATTTGGGTTAGGAAAACAGTGGGACACTTTAAGCACTGATTAATGGGTCATGAAAGGAGGAGCCTGGAAGACAGTGATGCTGAGGGTGATTTGAACTGTAGGGGCCTGGCTCAAGAGGATTCAAAGAATTTTAGTATCTCGCCTATTGGTCATTCTTCGGATGTTTTGGTAAAGAATGTGGCTGCTTTTTGCCTTGTCTGAAAAGTCTACCTGAGGCTAAAGTGAAAAGTTTTGTATTAGTTGTATCGACCAAGGAAATCTCAAGACAGCTTAGTGTAGACCCTGTTGTATGGTTACTAGTGCTAACTCTAGTAAAGATTTAAAATGAAAAGGAGCAAGTTGAGCAAGGAAAAATACAAAATGTACAATTTGAGGACAAAAGGAGCCCCAGGAATTAGAATGGAGCAAAGACCTGTGTTCAAGGATAGAAGCAGATTAAGAAATAGAATAAAGGGTGTGGCAACTTTATGGCGAGATCCCACACAACACAGCTAAGTGTCCAATTTGTGGAAAGGCATTAAAGGAAAGCTTCAAGCTGGTGTGATGGTACATGCCTTCAATCCCAGTGCTCTGGGAATTTAAGCAAGCACATCTCTTAAATTCAAGACCAGCGTAGTTGACAGATTGAGTGCCAGGACAGTCAAGATTAGGCAGCAAAGGAAACCATGGAAAGCAGAAGACTGGTAAATACATAACTGAACAAGGAGGCCATGACCCAGCTCTACCAAGCAGCAGAACTTGACAACTTCAGCCACATGTTTCTGGCTTTAGAGTCAGTGATAGGAGAAAGGGGTTATAGAATCTTCTTCCAAGACTAAGAAAAGCTGTTGAGAACAGGCATAGCTACAAATATTCTCTATTACACTGGTCCTCCTAGATAGGTTTCTTTCCAGCAACCTGGTATCACTCACTAGCTCATGTAACTACTTATAAAATAACCACTCTGAGGCTTAATATTAATTACATATTCTTTGGCCTATTAGCTTAGGCTTCTTATTAACTAACTCTTACATCTTAAATTTTCATGAAAAGGAGACACGTTTGCTCCTAGCAGCACCAGTTTACTTAGAGAAGATGATGGAAATTGAAGAAATTCCATATGGAGTTTGCTTTCATGTGGCTAAGTTAGCCACTGGGCAAGAAACTGCCCTTGCCTTGACTGCTGACAGTGTGCTGTACAAACTGGACATGCAGGACACACAGGAAAGTAACTGCTGAACTTTGCCAAAACAAAATGTGAAGTCCTTCAAAGTTCCTGCTTCAAAGAAGAATCTGTGAGATATTCTAGGCCTGTAGACCAAAGACTGAATTCCATAGTGTTGCAGAGGAACCTTTAGTGACTATCCAGGGGGCCAGATGTCTCTGTCATTTCTATAGTTTTGAAAGCAGAAACTATACCTCCTTTCTACTTAGGTAATATGATATCCTTCTGGGGTCTTTGATGAAGTTGAAGACTAGATAGTTATAGTTACAGTTTTCCTAAGTTACAATAGAAGGTATATATTGAGTAGAGAACTTTAGACTCATCAAGATAGAATAGATAATAGTGATTTCTCTGAATTTGCCAAAGGGACTGGAGATTGTAAGTGTAATTCTTACTTGATAAATGTTCTTATTGTATATAGTTTTACTAAGTTTAAGTTAAGCCCTTTCTTTTTAGTAAGACAAAATGGGGAAATATTGTGGAATGTTATTTTAACTAGGCAAAGATGTATTACATTTATTTATGCTGCATTTGTTTAATGTGTGTTTAATTATGTAAACACATAAAAGGATTTGTTTCACCTTGCTTGCCTGAGGCACCTGATTGATCTAATAAGGAGCTTAATGGCCAATAACTAGGCAGGGGAAAGGCAAGGCAGGGCTGCCAGGCAGATAGAATAAATAGGAGGAGAAATCTAGGCTCAGGAGGTAGTTGGTGGCCCAAAAGAAAAAGTTTGACATACGACACAAGCTACTCCTCGACTTATTGGCCAACTCATGCAAGCTCCTTTAGATGACTCAATACCATTCAGAGATTAAATGTGGGGAACATTACACTAGAAGCAGATGAGTGGCAGAAAGCCACCAGTATCTCAGTTAACATGTACCCTTTGACTAGCTAGGGAAAGTATTTTCAGTTACAGCGTAATCTGGCCAACATGAGACTAGAACCCTCACACCACTTAAAGGCAGTGACAGAGAACGTGGAGGAACTTTTATAGTCAACAATGGCAGTAAAAAATATCACAAA
Source organism: Microtus ochrogaster (assembly GCF_000317375.1). Classification (NCBI taxonomy): domain Eukaryota; kingdom Metazoa; phylum Chordata; class Mammalia; order Rodentia; family Cricetidae; genus Microtus; species Microtus ochrogaster. The sequence goes on along the minus strand of NC_022022.1, from coordinate 32,356,254 downwards.
GGAAACAATAGTTCAGCAGAGGCAATCCCCCACTGTCTCATCCTGCTATGTAACTCAGGCTTCAGGCTGGCCCCTTTCTTAACAACCACCTGAGTGCTGGGAGTATGGGAATCTATGATGCTCTGGAAGTGTTGTGTACTGAGGGACAACAGAATTCTCAAGTAGAATGCAGATAGGCCCTAGGAGAGGATACTAAAAGTAAAATGGGAAAGGTCACCTTGTTGGATGTACAGAAAGCTTCACCAAATCAACAAATAAAGTCCAGTCCAATAGTATTTTTTTCCTAATGAGGTTAAAACATAGACATAAGGGAAAGTCATGTAGAGATGGCAAGAAGAACGCCTCCTAAACAAGGCTCCAAAAGGAACCAATGTTCTCAACACCTGTTCTCAGGATCCCAGACCCCAGATGTATGAAAAAATGAATCTCTGCCTTTAAGTAACATATTCCCTGTTATTTGTTGTGGTATCTTTAGCAAATTAATATGATCATCTTTTTAAAAAAAAAACGAAGTATCAAAAAATTAACAGAGGAGCGCTGATATAAGGGAACCTCTGGCGTGGAAAGTGTTGCTTTTATTGGTTAATGAATAAAAAAAAAACTGTTTTGGCCTGTGGTAGGGTAGAGTAGAGCTAGGTGGGGAAAACTAAACTGAAGGCTGGGAGAAAGAAGGCGGAGTCAGGAGAAGCCATATAACCCTGCCAGAGACAAATACCGGACAGAACCCTGCCAGTAAGCCACAGCCACGTGGCAATACACAGATTAATAGAAATGGGTTAAATTAATATATAGGAGCTAGCCAATAAGAAGGTAGAGCTAATAGGCCTAGCAGTGACTTAATTAATAACAGTTTTTGTGCGGTTATTTCAAGTCTAGGCAACCGGGAACAAACAAGCAGCCTTCCTACTACAAACCTCTTTTTCTGAGATGCGTGGAAATACCAGAACAGTTTTGTGGAGCACATAATCCCCCTGTGAACTACCCGTTGTGCTATTTATTTTATGTGCTGTATTCTTAATTATAGTTAGGAGATGCTACCTGGAGTCTCTGAATCCTTCGTGACTGTGAGTCACATGAAGAAGGTCACAGAACTGGTCGTATGGTGTTGCCACTAATTGAAGATTCCTTTCAACTCTAAGTCCTATTTATTTCTATGAGAAAAGGTACTGACTTCTGTAGCACAAAACTAATTCTCGAGATTATCAGTTTTTTACAGGATTCCCGACTCAACTTAAGAGGTTTTTGTTCTATCTCTCTTCAGTTCTGGCGGGAAAGTGTTTTTCATATTCTGACATCCTATTACTGCCTCAGAGACACTTGTGTCACCCGAATTTTAAACATCATCTTCATCGTCCTAAAATTTTCAGTTGACTAAATGCGAAGTTGTTTAAAAGTAATACAAATATAGGTGCCCCACATCTTAAGCAGTTCTGTACCCATTTAAGACAAGGGCCGATCTATCCCAGTCTTCAAGTGGGAAGAAAAATGGTCTTATTTCTTCAATTACTGTCACTGTTCAGGGGCTGTTACCTTCTGAAGGAATAAGCATGCTTTATCTCCCGCGTAGTCCTCTTTTCTAAGAATGCCTACTCTTACACTTTTAGACAAAGGATGTCCTCAGAGACTTGAAAAGTATGATTACTTCGTTGTTGACTTCGCATTCCATAATCAGCCTTTCCCATCCTCAACAGTGGCCACATCTTACCCTGCAGCTGCGCAGGAGATCCTGGACCCATTAGACTCCGGAAATGAGTTGAGTACGCACTGCTGACCCTATGGAAGTCTCCTTGTGGAAACCGTTTGCTCTCTAGAGCAAGTGAATGGCTGGCTTGAAATTAAATCATAAATAATGCCCATATAAACCACAGTTCTCTTTTTCCCTGTGCTGCCTTCCAGAAGAACTTTCCGCATGTGATTTTCAGTCAAATCCTGCTGCTTGCTATTGGCATTCTGACACAATTTCCCCATGTTTCCCCCATATATGCCCACACAACAGCCTCGCTTTTCTCAAGAAACAGCCTTGAACATTTAGTTACTCTACTGGAGTCAAAGGTCACAGAAGTAGCCCCCACCCTTATTAGCTCAAGAGAATAAGAAAGATGAGGTGTTTCCCTTACTTTTCCAGCAGTGCCCATCCCGGCTCTCTTGGGTTTGGGGTCTGCAAACAGGGTTGCTTTCTGAGTGATGCTCGGTTCACTCTGCCATGAATAACAGCATCTGCTGCCTTCAATAAGTAGCGTGACTTGGAGGTTCTGCCTGCCTTCAGCAACATGATTCATAACCTTGAAACTTTTCCAACCCCAAGCTCCACCCTTCTGCAAATCAAGTGTTGAAAACAAATAAGATGACTGTTGGGATTAGACAAAGAGTAAGCCCCTAACAGAAACTGGACAGACAACTCCACTGTGATGGGCGAGAAAGCTCTTCTTACCTACTTTATTTTGGAGCGTATAAAAAGAGGTCAGATTAGTTCAGCTCTAAGAATAAAGAGAGTGCTTCTAAGTGCAAGCGATTATGTAGGGCAGCGATTTTAGGGGTGCGTTTAAGCATTTGGTTTTGCACTCCATCCTGCAGACTTGATATAGCTTGTGGATAGCATGGTTAAATATAAATGAGGGCTAGAGGTATGACTCTGAGATAGAGCCCATGTCCTTTCCTGGGTTCATTCCTTAGACACAAATACACACACATACCATACACACCACACCACCCACCCCACACACTTCCCCCCACACAATTATAATGATATGTATGTCTGTATGAATATATGTATGTAATCAACACAAGGAAATCTTGAAAATCTGTATCTTCCCAGAATTGCTCACACACATAGGTATCCAGACTACCGGGAAATTAGAACCCTACTATACACAAAGGCCTTTGCATTTCCCTCCCCCCCTCCCGCCCCCGCCCTGCCGTGCCCCCAAGTCATTTGGGCAAGCATTTAGCTGTTTCCCTTTTTTAAGCCACTGGTTTCTAGTATACAGCCACCCCAGACCCTCTTGAACCTACTTTCCCCTTTGATAGGAGGGAGTCCAAGGTATTTCCCACCTTTGGCAATGGTTAGTTGTCACACTGACCCACCACAGTCTTCAATAAACTCTCCATTTGCCAGTAAGCTAGCACTACTGTGAAATGGCAGGCTTCCATCATTAGACAAAACTCTTCAGCCCTAAAATACAGAATACAGGCTCTTACCAACCCAGAAGACATTTGGCAGTGGTTGCTGTTCAGCTACTTTTGTGTCAACAAAACCCTTTCCTCTGACAAACGGAAAACATGGCCACAAAGCTCTCAGTGCAATGCCATACATGCGGTAAGTCCCAGCTAACGCATTTCTATAAACTCAGAGGTAGTGATCATGATCAGTAATTCTGGTGCCTTGGCCCAATTAAACCCAGCAGGTAAAGCATCGCCAATGGACCAGGCTTGTGTGTAAGTGCCATTGATTCAACAGCAAGGGTGGAGAACCCAGCCTCTGTTGTAGGCACAGTAGAAGAAAGCTAGGCAGGTATGGACAGGGACAGACATTCTGAGTCTCAGTTGTCAAAGAAAACAAAGAGCAAGCCCCAGCTCAGCCACAAAAGCTTGTTTACTTCTGAACAAAGGCAGAAGAGTACTAACATGGGCGGTGCCTACACAAAGGCAGCAGAAAAGAAACAAGGGTGGTACCCTGCACGAAGGCAAAGATTGATAACCCCCTTAAGGGTTTTGCCAAGCTACGTAACATATTCATCTGAAAAGTAAAATATTCCCAAGTTAATATACCAGGCGATGTTTCAGAGTTAAATAAGGTTTTATGCTCCCACTCCATTTCATCCGGAATTGATTGGCTAAAAACTATCAAAAGCAGAAAGTTGCAAAGTACCCAATAAAAATGATTGCGCTGGGGTGGGGGCAGGGGTGGAATCCAGGAAGTGAAGGGAAGGAACAGGGGGATGAATAGAGTCAAAATACATTGCATATATGAGTGAAATTCTCGAAGAATAAATTAGACTTGAAGTGCACGGTTTGCGCTTTCCAGGGTGAGACATCAGGTTAGACACTTCCTCCATGCAGTGCAATGAACGAGAAGAGTCAAATGGCAAAGGGTAGAATGCATTGCAAACAGAGAGCGACAGGCGAGCTCTGGCTAGCCCAAAGTCTGTACCAGGAACTCAGGAACTAGCAGAACGCTGCAAAGGAATGTGCAGCACATGGCTAAAACGTGGCTCTCTGATGGAGCAGATTCCTCATCCTAAAGAAAAGCGACTAAAAAGTGACTGATGGTCCTACCCAGGGGACAGCCCAGCAGTTGCCACAGGCCTGAATCCCGTAGGAGATTCTGTCCAGGCAATGACTTTTGCTTGCTGGGCACCTGTGCAGAGGGATTCCACTTTGCCACACCCAGTATCTTAGAGCGCAGTGGCCGGGTGCCATCTTGAGGGTTAAGCTTAAGAAGTAAGCTTAAGATGGTATCTCAGAGTCTTTGATTGGCATTTCCCTGATGGCTAATAATGTTGAGCAATTCCTTAAAATGTCCTTCGGCCATTTCAGTTTCTTCTGTTGAGAATTTTCTGTTTAGATCTGTACCCTATTTTTTAATTGGATTATTTGGTATTTGATGCCTAGTTTGAGTTCTTTATATATTTTGGCGATCAGCCCTCAGTCAGATGTGGGGTTGGTGAAGATCTTTTCCCATTCTGTAAGCTGCTGTTTTGCCCACTGCCTTACAGAAGCTTCTCAATTTCAGGAAGTTACACTTATTAATTGTCAATCTCGATGTCTGTGCTACTGGGGTTATATTCAGAAAATGGTTTCCTGTGCCAATGTGTTCAAGGCTACTTCCCACTTTCTCTTCTGTCAGGTTCAGTGTAACTGGATTTATGCTGACGTTTTTGATCCACCTGGACTTGAGTTTTGTGTAGAGCAATAGGTATGGATCTATTTGCATTCTTCTATATATAAGAGCATCCAGTTATGCCAGCACCATTTGCTGAAGATGTCAGAATGACTAAGGTCAAAAACACTAATCACAGCCTATGTTGGAAAGACCATAGTGTAAGGGGAACACTCCCCCACTGATGGGGGGGATGCAAACTGCTTCAGACACTTTGGGAATCAGTGTGGCGGTTTCTCAGAAAACTGGGAATCAATTTACCTCAAAACCAACTATGCCAATCTTGGGCATATAGCCAAACGATGCTAAATCATACCAAAACGACACTTGCTCAGCTACGTTCATAGCAGCGTAGTAGTTGGAACCTGGAAACAACCTAGATGCTCCTCAACTGAAGAATGGATAAAGAATATGTGGTAGTTTATACAAAATGGAGTTTTACTCAGTGGTAATAATAATGATGATGATGATGATGATGATGATGATGATGATGATGATGATGATGATGACGACGATGACATCATGAAATTTGCAGGCAAATGGATGGAACTAGAAAAAAAATCATACTGAGTGAGATAACTCAAGACCCAAAAAGACAAACACAGTACATACCCACTCATAAGTGAATAATAGCTGCAAAGTAAGGGATGCTCATACTACAATCCAGAGTCCCGGAGAAGCTAGATAACAATGATAACTCAAAGAGAGACACAAGAATTTTTCTTGGAAGGAGGAAATAGATGAGATCTCCCAGGTAAACAGGGGGTGGAGTGGGATGGGGACAGGGGAGGGGAATTAGGAACATGAGGGATCCAGGTGGTTGAATTGGGGGAGGGGTGGAGAGGGAGAGCAATGAACAAGATATCTTGATAGAGGGGGCCATTATGGGGATTAGGGAGAAACCTGGTGCCTGGGAAACTCCAGGAAGCCACACGGATGACCCCAGCTAAGATTCCTAGCAATAGTGGAGAGGGAGCCTAAACTGACCTTCTCCTGTGGTCAGTTTGGTGACTACCCTAATTGTCATCAGAAAACCTTCATTCAGTAACTGATGGAAGCAGATACAAGATTCACAGCCAAGCACTGGGCCAAGATCCGAAAACTCTGTTGAAGAGAGGGTGGAAGGATTGTATGAGCCCTCTGCACATGGGTGACAGCTGTGTAGCTTGGTCTTTTTGTGGGGCAAAAGATCCTAGCAGTGGGATCAGGACCTGTCCCTGTCCCTGGCACTTGAGTTGACTTGTGGGAACCTGTTCCCCATGCTTGGATGCCGTGCCTAACCTTGATGCAGAGAGAGTGGAGCTTGGTCCTGCCTCAACTTGATATGCCATTTTTGTTGACTCCCTTGGGAGGCCTCACCCTTTCAGCATGGAGGAGCAGCAGACGGGGGGGGGGGGCATAGATGAGAGGAGGGAGGAGGGGGAAGAGAAGGTGAGAAGAGGAGGCAGGGGAAGCTGTGGTTGGTATGTAAAACAAATGAAAACAAATTAATTAAAAAACAAAAAAGTTTAGAGCTGAGAATGTGCACAAGAAAAAATCTTGAATAATTAAACTAATGATTCACCTCAAGCAGTAGAGAGCAAGTACAAGTCAAACTCAGAGGAAGCAGACAAATCAATGAAATAGAAACTAAAGCGACAATAGAAACAATGGATTAAATAAAACTTTGAATCTTTAAAAAAAACAAATACCAAATAGCCCTTAGCCAAACTCGCTAAATGAAAGAGAAGACCAATTTAATGAAATGAAAAGAGAGATATTACGACAGGCATGAGAGGATCTTGAAAAAATACTTGGGAAGCCTAAATTCAAAGAGCTGGAAAGTCTAGAAGAAATGAATAAGTTCAGAGACACATCTGACCTGTACAATTTACACTGAGTAGATATGAACAATTTAAACAGATCTGTAATGAGCAAAAATATTGAAATAATAACCTTCCTCCAATAAGAAAACACTTAGGGCAGGAGGATTCCATGTTGAATTCCACCACCCTTGGAAAAAAAGAGCTGATAGAAGTCCTTCTCAAACAATTCCATAAAATCAAAAACCACACACCAAACATCCTATGAAGACTGCTATCCTGATACTGATACCAGATAAGGGTGTAATAACAACAAAAACGATATGGATTAATTTCCCTGATGGAGGCAGATGCAAAGATCTTTAATAAAATGACTGCAGACTGAATTTAAGAATACATTAAAAATATCACACAGCATGAACAAGCTGGTGTCACTGAGGGATGAAAGGAAGGCTCAACATATGCAGTTCAGTAAGAAGAGCACAGTGTATAAGTAGGTTCAGAGCAGATCGTTTTCATAGATGGAGTTTGGTCCCCTCCCAGAGTTAATGAGGGTCTGTCATGAAAAGGGCTTATCTTGAAGGACCTGTGTAATCCAGGCTGCTATAAGAGTAAAGGTTTGGGACTCAGGGTCCTTGGTTCAGGGCCTGGCTTCTCACGTCTGTGACCTCATGTAGCACATGTGTGAGTGGGAGAGACAGCAGCTACTATGCCCCACACGTCCTGAGGATTCGGTGTGGGGACACCCATCTCCTGGCGCTGTTTCACTCATAGCCAGGAGCAATATCTGTGATTAACCTGATTCTAGTCACAGCGATTATTATTCTGATTTAGTGCTCAGATTTCTAAATATTTGAGATATAATTACTTCAGAGAAAATGTGCTTGCATTGCTTAGCTGCGAGATTCTAGAATCCTCCAGGATTTTCCAGAAGTTTGGGCACTAAGACCCCTCTCTGAACAGAGAATTGCTATTGAGAATCAGAATGAAAGAACACTGTGGTCCTCACACGAATTGATCACCATCAGATTGTCCAGCAGCAGGAAGGTTCCAGAATGCAGAACTGTCTGTGCCCTGACCAGCAGAGCTCCAGGCACATGGAAACCAGTTGATCACCACTGTTTTCAAGCAGCATTGCCTGGAGGATGAGGCAAGTGTTAGCATGGGGTCACTGGCTCTTTTGTAGGACACTGTTCCTTTTCTTTCCATTAACTCATCCAAGACTCTAGTCTCCATGTCCCACAGGGACAGCAGGAATAGAGAAGGGCCTTTGAAGTCAGAAGAGCTAACTAACATCCACTCCAGTGGTGGCCAGGACACACTATGTACTTAGGAAACACAAAGAGAAGCAAATGCTTCATCTGGGGCTTCTTGAGAGGTGTCGGTGAGACAGACATGTAGTGGCACATGAAATGAAAATAGTCTTATTTCTAGGGTTCTGAGAGGGGGAAGCCATTGCAGGAACATGGAAATGGAAACCAATGTCCTGTTGAGTCTGTCTCCATAGCAGAAAGATCTGTGGCACTGTAGTTACTGAAGGGCACAGGACTGCCTAGTCACCCAGAATCACAGTGAACACTGCCGGATTCTGATCCACCTTATCAAACACCAAACCTTGAAGGGTGGGGTTTTCTTCTACACTTTGTTTCTCACATTTTCTCAGTCCGATGACGAAAACACAAGCTGTAAGCAACCAGTTGCAAGCTGAAACTCATCCTCCCCTACCCTCTTCATCTGTGGCAGGCCCTGGGGGTATGAGGCATGCCAGGGGCGGGGCAGTGGAACCATCCCATCCCTGCTCTGATGTGGGAGGCTTATCCTCTGCTAGGTGCTGGATCCCAGCTCCCAGGGCTGCTGTGGAGATCATGCTTGGCAGGTCCAACGTCTTCGCTTTTACATGCACGCTCCACTCAAGAAAAGAATTTCAATGAGGATTTTTCTTTCAAAGCAAGAAAGGGGTGTCACATCTGCTTTGAGTAAATGCCTCGTTTACCAGCTAACTGTTGTTTGATGAGAACTGCATTCTGAGATCAAGAATTGAGGCGAAAAATAAATCAAACTTGTTTTTTGTTCTTTAAATATACATGCACACATACATGGGGGTAGGCATAGGTGGTGGTAAATGTTTTTATGTGTCTGGCTGAAGCATGTTAAACAGCTTCTAGTTACCTAGATCTACCCGTTGTTTCAGAGACTGAGCCTAGAAGCTCCTCCTTGCAGAGAAAAATGGGGGTCAATTAATACACCTGAAAAACAAAGAAAGCAGCCCACTAGGAACCCAATGGCAGGAGATACAGCCCAGGAAAAAGGACATTGGTAGCCCTGGGAAGGCAAGTTCATGATGTGTTCTCTCTTTACACCTGTTTCTAATGCTCCCTTGGGGCTCATCTCAATAAAATTCTGAGTAGGAGCCCAGCGTGTTGACAGAGCATCTGTAGAAGTCTTCACTGTAGAGGTTCAGTTTCTATGCAGAGTCCCTTCCTGCAGTACCTAGGGCCACAATTAAATGGTGGATGGTGAACAGGGGTGGCAGCAGTCTACACCCCTCATTAAAGCGCCCACTTCTGTTTTAACCTGTTTTACGTAGACGAGTCTTTGCTTTAGAAGAGGTTCCTTTGACTTCTAGAAGAAAAGGGAAGTACTTCATTTGCCTTCTGAATCATGGACACAGAAAGCTGTGTGAACCTTTGAGATGGGCTTTCTCTTGAAATAGAGAAGAAATTTTCAATCCTCAACTCAAGATAATTTTTAAGTAATTGTCATTCTTGCAAGTAACAGCTCAGAGCAAAGTCCTGCACTTTGGGGTGTCAGGGTGTTCTGTATTGCTGTGGGTTGGTTGAAGAAAGAGGTCACTCCAAGATGAAATTTTAAGGCTTGTGTGGTAGCAGAAAGGTCCAGCCTCTGACAAATTGAACCCCGAACAATTGTACAAAGGCAAATTTATTGATTGTTTTGCAAAGTTGTTTTGCGGGTAAAGTATTTCCTCACCAAGGTCCCAAATTTAATCTATGTGTCTCTCTACAGGAAAGCTTCATGTGCCAACATGACTTTAGCCCTTTATTGTGTATTGTTTGCTATACACAATAATCCAAGAGCCTGTGTAAGTCCCCATCTCTGGCCTCCATCTTTGGAGGCCCCACCCCTGTGCCTGCCAAACCTTGACCACTCCCCCAGTCTATTTAAACTGCTCCCCTGAGAGTGCCTTCGTGGGCACCCCCTCACAGTCACATTTGCAGCTTCCCAGTTCCCTTCAGGGCCACCCAAGAGCACAGCAATCCCTTTAAACCTGGATATTCTTTAATTTGACTTGTTGTGCTTTGGCTTGATTGGGATTTTTGCCTCGGCAGAGGGCTCACGTTAGGAATATTCCTAACAACTTAGAGGCTTCTTGTGACCAAAGTCATGTGAAGGCCTGCAATGCCCTTTCAGAAAAACAATTGTACAGTCATGGAAAACAATGACTGTTTCCCACAAAGATTCTTTACCGTTTTCCACAATTCTTCACAATGTACTTACAGAAAACAACTTCTGCCCTACATACAGCGACTCTGCTAAACTCCTTCAGCACTGGGGGAGGGAGGACTGATGTCACTATGATCCATACACGAATTGATTACTGGAAATGATGAAGGGAGCAAGGACGGCTCTCACGTAGACTCTCGCCTACAGAGGTCATTGTGACTTTCACCAGCACTGCCATATCTGGCTGTTTGGGGATGCCCCTGAAGCCTGAAATATCCCAGAAGATAAAGCCGAAGGTCCCTGAGGGTCCAACTCCTTAAAAATAATCATATCTAATATATGCTGACATATGAGATCGTTTGCAAGGACCGTGAATATGGAGACAGAGAGGAAGAGAAGCACAGATTTCCCCATACTTTACAAAATGCGCAAACCCCACAACACTATCGAACCGTTTGTTTTATCTCATCCAAGCTCCGTTGCTCTCTGGACCTTCTAAGAGCAAGAACTCTGCTGTCACCATGAGTCAGCTCTTTCTGCTCTTGCTGGTCTACCCAGCGGCTTCACGTGTTTTGCCCGGCTTCGTGATTTCTCATGGAATCAATTGGAAAATTTTCCCATAATTCGCTTTTAACTGAAAGAAGGTTATATGAGAGCTGGTTTTGTGTGTTCTAACTGCTGTCCTGGCCTTCCTAGTGTGCACCGCCAAGAGCAACCATGGTTGCAAGCAATACTACTCCAGTCTGAGAGTGTTGTAACCACCGACTAAGGTTCATGCCAGCTCTCTGCCAAAAAGCTGGGAGATCGAAATGAAGAGACGAGAAATGAATTTGCTGGAGACTGGCTCGGAGAAAAAATAGAAAAGACTTGTTTGCATCCCAACATCCCTCTTTGAAGGGGTTAGATGGGCTAAGGGCCTTTGTAGGACACCTCAGGTTACGATGAAAGGGTGGGAAGAGAGCTCCACTGTGGGGGAGGCTCTTTCTCTTCAGGGCACATGCGTGTACACACGCATGTGTCTTCCATGATCACTCTCCAGTTACGTGTTGAGATGAGGCCACTTGTCAAACCCCATGGAGCTCATGTTTGGGCTACCTGTGAGCTGGCTCCAGGGCTCTCCCGTCTCTACCTTCCACACTCTGGGCACCACCCTGCCCTCTAAGTGTTGATAATACAAACTCCCATATTCAGGTCAAGCTTGCAAGGCAAATGATTTACTGCCTAAACCATCTCCCCCAGGCCCTGATGGGTGGAGATGGCCTGATCCACCTTAACCTTCAATAAAATCCTAAGTAGTCAAAGACTCAGAGTAACCACATCTTTCCGGTCTATCTTCATTTCGCTCAGCAAGCTATACTATCCATTTGCTGAAATTTTATTTTACCAAAGAGCTCGTACCTCTTTTACTGATGTCAACTTTGTGTTTAGGAAAGTCCTCTGACTTAAGTAGTCACCTTACCAAAGGATGGAGGTGACCTCCAAGCTTGCTGTGAATGGCACAGTTTTCACTGAGAGCGGGACCTGCTGTTACCTAACGAGAGAGAGCTGGAGGCAAGTTGGGACCTGAAGTGTAATCCTATTCGAGAGGCCTAGTTGAGGACAAGTTCGCAGTCTGTTCTGGATTATTTCAAAATAGAAAACCTTCAAGTTCAGGCATAAACACGGTTTATCTATGCCCAAGCGGTGTTAAATCTGTTCTTGTCATTAGAAGTGTGCCTGGCATGGTGCTGCTCACCTACCTCCTAGAGAGGCAAAGGCAGAAGGGCCTGAAGTTTGAGGCTAGCCTGTTTTATCATGATTCTGGGCTAGCAAGGGCTACACACAGAATGAAAGGAAGAATGCATGAACGAGACAAATGCAAGCCACTGGGTCTGATGAGGTTAGGTTTGGTGGTGGTGGCTTCATTTTCACAGTTGAGACCTAGACTTGGAAATATTAATTTTTGGCATTCATCTGTGGTGATTTTGGAGACATTTCAATACTTTCTGGGAAAATGGCATAGGAGATTATATCAGGGAAATTCTTGAAAGCCAGAGTTAGGCCCAAATTTCTGCAGTGTGTGAAGAGGAGAGATGACTTTCTTACATCTGAAGTGATATGTTTGGAAATAACCTCAGTCAAGCGGAAAATTTTTCCTTATGACTTTGTGAATTTTCCTTCGACCAATTGTATGTAACACTTAGTGGCTGATTAAACCTTTATCTAATTTAATCTGAAACCCCGACAAGTCAAGTAATATTTATTTTGAAGATGGAGACTGAAACACAACTTCATACATAATCTCCAAAAGCAATGATGAGCTACCTCAAGGACCTGGGACATGAGTGGATTGTTGAAATGCTTAAAAAAAATATCTAAGCAAAATGGGGGGATAAAAAACAGAATAAAATGGAAAGACCGGGGGAAGGAGCTGTGGACAGAGAAGTGTTCTGACCCCTAAGACGAATTCCATCTATCAGTGAACAAAGCCCCTGGTGAAAAGCCTGGAGACCCCACATACAAGGATCATAAGTGTGAAGCCGGTGTCATCCTGCTCACCCGTGTGCATTCTCTCACAGCTGCTCAGTGAAGACTCCTGCACAACTAGGCACAGAGAGGCTGACAGGGGTTACAAGCACGGGCAAACAAGGCAGGCCTTTCTCCACAGTTGTTCCTCCTCCTCCTCCTCCTCCTCCTGTGAGCTGCTGTGCCTTCAAAGGGCCAACCATCCTCTTGCCCTCATTTCCGTCATCATCTGGGACCCTGCTGAGTCAAACCGAAAGGTGTCGCAAAAGGAATCTAGGTTCACAAGAAATCAAACCAGGGTTTGCATTTCGGATTCACCGGATGTGAGACCAGGAAAATGATTTCTTGCTCTCTGCATTGATTTTTTTTTTCATCTGCAAATGGAGAAGATGCCTCTTATATCCAGAGAATACTCAGTAGCGCTACAGAGTGCAGTCTCGGGACTCTGTCCCACTTTTAAACATACTATAATTTTTGATGTAGTACCCCGATTTCTGCGAGCCTCGTTTTCTTCATCTATGAAAAGAAGGTAATGGCACATCATTCATAGCGTTGTGAGAAGAACCGAAGAGACAGAACCTAGGGGCCACTTGGCAGAGGTGGCGACTGATCAACAGGTGTTAGCTTTATTACGGCTGGTGACTCAGGAAACTTCCCAGCAGGTGGCGGCTACCGTTACTGAGCATCACCTGGTGCACTGAATGACTTCCGTTCACGTGACTCTTCTTGAACTGTTCACTTTTAATGTGTTTACAAGAGACGCAAAGCTAACTTGTCCTTCTCTTCTCTCTAGACAGACAAAGCTGCAGCATTCAGAAGTAAAGGCTGAGAGTATGGGCTAAATTAAACAAACAAACAAAATCCAAAACAAAACAAAGAAAAACCAAAGGTTGACTGCTATCTCATGACTGTCTCCCTGGTCTAGTTTGGTTTGGTTTTGAGAACTTGCTAGAAAGAAAGGGGGGTGTACTGAGTAGAATAAAGTCAATCTTCAAGTTCATATCCAGCTGATTGCCAGACTGTGATACTGCTAGAAAATATTTTGTATGTACGATTTAAGACATTATGTAAGACGTTAAGGTAGAGTCGCGTTTGATCAAGGTTGGACCTAAATTCAACAATCGGTGTCTTTCTTTGTAAGCATGCTGCGTGAGAACATGCAGGTGCAGCGGCAGACTAGGTGCTGCACCCACGTGACTCAGTGAAGGAGAAAGTCAGAACAGGACAAAGGAGAATCTGTCCTGAAGAGAGAAAGAGGGAGAACCTCAAAAATCCACAAGGGTATTTCTGGGGTACTTCACGAAGGCAGAGGTGAGAGAGCAATGCTTGAACAAGAACTAAGCCAAGCATCGTGGACCCTTAGTGCAGAAGACACACTAATGTGTCCATGTGTGGGTACCAAAGAGTCCAGATAAAGCCCTCAGGATTTACTTTCCAGGACACAGCATGCGAGCAGGTGTCTGGCATCCTATAATGTCAGGAGTGGGTGGCCAAGGCCATACATAGGTGCCGTGAAGTACAGTCACACTGAATCATTAGAGACTTGTCTGTCCACATTCTTCAAGAGGTATCCATGACAGATTTAGGGACTGAACACCCCAGGCAACACTCACAAAGCCTTTTAAGCATGTGGCCAAATGCTGTTTATCACATTATATTCTAAAGACAACCCGGTTTAAGTGGCGGTCTTAAGTGAGAGTGTATCAGCCAGGGTTAAGTCTAACGCCTTGTTTGTTTGAAGACAGGATCTCTAACCTTGCATTTTCAGTCTTCCAGCCTCTCCATCCCAAGCGTTGGCACTAAAGATGCTCTCTGCTGCACCAGCCTTGAATCCTTGTGGTTTTAACCAGGGAATAGCCTACAGTGCAAACTATTCCTTTGTTCATTTTTTATGACATCTTTCGTTTGTTTAAATTTGCCTAGGATGCCCTACCAAGACCTCAAGTTAGCATTTCCTGAGAAAATTTTCTTACCAAATTCAAACAGCTGTATTCAACAGACAGCAAATCAAACATGCAGTGGGAAGTGTGAAACCACTCTGGTGTGGATTTGCCTCCCTCAGCAGCTGGCGGGAAAGTGTGAAGCCACTCTGGTGTGGGTTTACCTCCCCCTGCAGCTGGCAGGAGGCAAAGGGAAGAGAAGCCACTCACTGGCTCATTGTAGGAATCGCCTCATTAACATTTTCAGACCATGGTTAGGCATGGGGAAATGAAAACCCAGAGATAAAGGCAGGGGTGAGAGGGAGCTGCTAACTCCATACGCTTATATGAACCACGTGATGCTTTCAGTCAGGTTAAGCCTGGGAAGTTAGTCCTAGATTAGTTCTGGGAAGTTAGTCCTAGGTTAGGCCTGGGAAGTTAGTCCTAGATTAGTTCTGGGAAGTTAGTCCTAGGTTAGGCCTGGGAAGTTAGTACTGGGTTAGTCCAGGGAAGTTAGTCCTAGCTTAGGCCTGGGAAGTTAGTATTGGGTTAGTCCTGGGAAGTTAGTCCTAGGTTAGGCCAGGGAAGTTATTATGGCTGAGTACTGGGTTAGTCCTGGGAAGTTAGTACTGGGTTAAGCCAGGGATGAGCGTCCTGGGAAGTTAGTCCTAAGAAGTCTGGCACATGGTTTAACAGGTGTGAGTTGGATTCTGGCTGACCGTAGCAAGTGAGTGATTTCGCTCTAAGCTTCTGTGAAAGAGATTCCCTGAGGGACCCAGTGGGGAAAAGATGAGGTTGTGAAAGGTGCTCAGGAGGACACTATGCTGGCACAGAGTGACATGTGGTGCATCAGCCTATAATCCCTAAGCACACAGTTCAGACCGGCTTCAGTAAGTCCTTTACGACAGGCAGAAAGCTGTTTTCCTGCCAGGAACAGGATATTTGAAATGAGAATGATTATTTTAATCCCATGAGGCAGAGCTTGCAGAGGCTGGTGACTAGAGCCTCAGCCTAACCTAGGATGAACTTTCCAGTA
The DNA here is from genome assembly GCF_000317375.1 of Microtus ochrogaster. Lineage (NCBI taxonomy): Eukaryota > Metazoa > Chordata > Mammalia > Rodentia > Cricetidae > Microtus > Microtus ochrogaster. The sequence goes on along the minus strand of NC_022022.1, from coordinate 32,340,651 downwards.
CTAACTTCTCAGGCCTAACCTATCCAACGGTCTATCCATCTATCTATCTGTCTGTCTGTCTGTCTGTCTGTCTGTCTGTCTGTCTGTCTATCCATCCGTCTATCCATCCGTCTATCCATCCGTCTATCCATCCATCCACCCATCCATCCACCCACCCACCCACCC
>NC_022022.1:32331631-32340386 GCF_000317375.1 Microtus ochrogaster | reverse complement strand
ATCCATCCATCCATCCATCCATCCATCCATCCATCCATCCATCCATCCATCTATCTATCCACCCATCCATCTATCCATCTGTCTATCCATCTATCCACCCATCCATCCATCTATCCATCTATCTATCCATCCATCCACTCATTCAGTAAACATGGAACTATCACAGAGAGGGAATTCCACCCATATATCTGTAGAATATCCTGTTAAAAAAAGTCCCTATATGACCCCTTGTTATACCCAGGTCTGAGTCTGAGAATCACCCTTCCCAGCGTTCTCATTCAGGAGTAATCACGTGATTCAATGGTCAGCTCAGATTTCTCTAGCACTTCTGGGCCTGTAAGGCGTTTTCGTGGGACTAATTGTTCACTCTGCTGATCCTGAACCGCTGCAAGTGAACATTTGCAGCTCAATCTCAATGAAGAGGGAGACAGAGAGCGCAGAGGAACATTCCAAGAAAAGGCCATCCATGCAAACGTTTGTGCACGAGTGTCCACCATCAACTCTGGTGACCCAGCGGCTTAATGCAAGGCCTGTACATAACCCCTCGTTGACACCTTCGTCTCTGAGAGGTGCGTTATTTATGGAACTGAATGGCCACAGCAAGATCCGCCTTGGAAAGTACCCTTTTCTCTGCCCTAGTTTTAGACAGTGGTGTCTGTCATACTACAGCCCTTGGCGCCATCTAGCGGTACATTTGACAGTTACAGCCACGAAGCTAAGATGGGCAACAGCTTTGAAAGCCGCTGCTGTTTTTAATAAGCAGGGAATGACAGGGCCCCTTTCCTTCCTTTTCTCTGGTCACACATCTCCTCCCTGCGCGCATGTGACTTCTGTGTGTGTACAGGTGGAGGGAGGGGGAGCACGTGCACATGGAGGGGTGCTCACATGCGCTGAGGCCAGAGGTCAATGTTGGCTATCTTCCTCAGTCGCTCTCCACTTTTTAAGTCAATTATAAAGGTTGCTAGACACAGAAAAGAAATCAAATGAAAAGATTCCTCTAAGTCAGTCCTTCCTAAATTCCATGCAAAATTGGGGACAGGGAAGAATCACTCTACTTTTGATCTATGCCATTTTCGTCCAAAAATGACTACGCATGAGTGTAGATGTTGGAGCTGAGGCGTCATGTTGGATTTAGAAGTGACTGCACCAATTTACAGTTCTAGTAATGTGAGTCCCGGGGTCTACATACACTCCTGAATTCTTGGTGTTCTCAGATGGTTTCAGGCTGCCCGTTGCTAGTCACCGATGAAAACCTGTGTGTTACACATCTCCGTGACTTTGTTTCTGTATATTCACAACTTTTATCTGTTTTCCTGTTGTAATGGGGTGCCAGACCTTAGTGGGCCCCAGACCTTAGCACAGCTGACTCCATGATGAAAGCAGGGCTCAGGCTGGAAAACTCAGCCCATAGGAGGCACCATTTGCCAGAACTAAAACAAAGACCTAACCCATCAAAGCCCACAGTTCCGGGAAAGTCTCTAAACATACTAACCTTGCTTTCTGGCTTCTGTAGTGCCGCTTCTGGCTAACTGTTCTTGTTAACTAAAGCATGTCAACTCAGTTTGTTTTTTGTTTTGTTGTGGTGGTTTGGTTTGGGTTTTGTCCTTAAAAGCTCACCCCGAGAAAGGCTCTGGGCAACACTGGACTCCCAACACTCAGTGGAACTGCCGGCTTACTAGCACAGGCTTAAACCTGTGCTCAATCAGTCTTCTCTGGAGAATGCCCCATGACTGAGTTGTTTATGTGGCATGCATAAACGTACTTAATGTATTTTCTGCATCACTTTCCTGTTGCTGTAAAAAAAATATATAAGAGACCAACTAACTGGAAAAGAGGTGTATTCAGCTCACGGTTCTGGAGGCTGACTTGCAACAGTCTGTTGCCAACTCTATGAAGACCTCCTCATGGCGGATGTCATTAAAAGGATGGTGGGCAGGTGGGAGGGTGAAGCCGGTGGGAGGGGTGAGAGGGAGCGAGCAAACTGCCAGTTAGTAAACGGCAAAGGGAGGGAAGCCCAGCTCCTGAAGAACACGGGACATCAGGCAGAGCTGCACTTCTTGCCTTTAATTGCTCACCACTGATAAACCTATTAGCATTCTGGGAATTCTACCTGTTTGTGCTGTCTGGTTTTTGAGATAGGTAATCCAGGCTGGCTTTGAACTCACAGCAATCCCTGTGAGTCTCCCAAATGCTGGGACTAGAGGCGTGGGTCACCATGCCCAGTTTCTCCATCTGATTTTCTCTCCTTAATTATTTTAAATTATGCACTCAAAGCAATAAATTTCACTATAGGGTTTTTATACAAACCTCGTTTTTGTGTGTGTTTTCCACTGTCCCCTTCCCACCATCTCCTCCTCCCATTTCTGACCCCTTTCCTTCCTCAGCTAGTTCTCCCCCTCCTCATTTCCTCTTATTTTCCTCCGCATCCCTTAAGACATCCTCTTCCCTCGGAATATCACAGGATTCTTTATTCCGATGATGGGGAGGCTTTCCCAGCCTCCCTGCTGCTGTGTCGTATAGCGTATGTCCGTTAAGCAGAACCTTGAGAAGCTCTGAGCAGTGTTGCTGTCATTTCTTTCCCCCTTCTCTTTCTCTTTTCTTAGGTCCACAGCACCTCGACCAGATGTCTAAACCCAGAAGAGACGTTCTGGGCTATGCTAATGAAGCTGTAGTAACTGGAGGCCCAAGAGCAAGGGTGCAAGGTTCTGGAACTCCAGTTTTCCCAGAATGTTATTCGGTTGCTAAGCCGTGTGTTATCACATAACAACCAGGCAGGTGCCTGGCGCTTTGGAGTGAGAGTAGGAGAAACTTGGGGGGCATAGCTGGGCTTTTTTGAAAGTATTAGTTCGCTGTTTCCACCAGCAAAATCTCCTTAGCTTAAGTCCTGAGATTTAAGTAAGTAACAAATATTCAGTCTAGTCCTGATATGAGGTTGGAGGGGCATCAGCAGACCTGACTTACATGCTTTGAAAACTGTCCTCAGGTATAATTTTTTTATTCATCATTAGAATAATTTGCTAACATTTTAAGTACGCTTTACTTAAAACCTTCAAATATAGTTTTTAAGGCATATAAAAACTAAGTAAGTCATTTTGAGGAAAAGGATGTCATCTTTTAAAGTTAGTCACTTATCTTTGAGGAGCTCGTACTAATAGCACTGCCCTGGTCATAGACTAGAGACATTTATTCTGTGGGAAAATGAACGGCAGTTACTGAGTTCATACCATGTAGCAAGTGTGTGCACACAGTGGGAAAACAAAGATGAGAAATCAGGTTAGATCAAGGCGTGTCTGATGACATGCCTTATGTTCTTATGTTTACAAATTATCTCATTTCAGTAGAAATTATTTAAAAGGAGGTTAAGTTCCAGAACATTCTCTGTGGCTGATGCTAACTTGATTGAACTTAGGACCCACAGGTGCCACTTTAGCAAGCCTCACTGAGGTTCAGTTGGCAGTTTTATAGTTATTTTGTTTTCCCATGATTTGAGATGTGTGCTCCTGTGGTGGGACCACATCTTCCGTGTGACCATCTGGCATTTAAATCATGGTGGGGGTGCTGGAGAGATGGCTCAATGGTTAAGAGCACTGGCTGCTCTTCCAGAGGTCCTGAGTTCAATTCCCAGCAACCACATGGTGGCTCACAACCATCTATAATGGGGTCCGGTGCCCTCTTCTGGCATTTGGGCATACATAGAGGCAGAATGTTGTATGATAAATAAATAAATAAATAAATAAATAAATAAATAAATCTTTAAAAAATAAAAATAAATCATAGTGGGGAAAATAGACATTCTATTTAAAGGAGTGGGGAGGAGGGGATATTACAACAAAAAATAGGGAGGGGGAGGGGCTCTGAGAATGATTTCAAGAAGCAAAAGAGAAAGCGACAGAGGGTGGGGTGACCATGAGAACCACTAAAAGAGAGGAGTTAGGACACCTTTAGGAGAAAGTGCATACCCGGAGAAATTAATCCAGCAAGGGAAGGCGCCATGGGGCAGCCGTGGTGTGTGTTCTGGGATAGGGGAGTGGGAGTGTGGTGTTCCTGCCCGAGTAACAGCTGCACAAGGTGGCTTGATTCTGGCCAGAAAAAAAATGGGAATAGAAATGTTTCTTTGCCATGCCTGTGCTGAGGTTTACTCAGAGCACAGAAAATATACTATAGCTATCAAAAATGTTTTTATTATATTTCAAGAGCAGCATGTCATTTAAAGTTGCATTGGTGTGTTGATTTATTTATTTATTTTATGGGTGTGGGTGTTTTCCTTGGGTTTATTTCTGTGTGCCATGTGCATGCAGTGCCTGAAGGGTCCAGAAGGGGGCATCAAAACTCCAGGGACTGGAGTTATAGGTGCTTTTGAGCTACCATGTGGGTGTTGGGAATCAAATCCTGGTCCTCTGAAAAAGGTGCTGGTGCTTTTAACCTCTGAGCCCTCTCTCCAGCTCCAAGAATAGTATGTCATTTTCAGAAGGTTTAAATAATTCTTTAATATATTCTGGATCCAGATTTTCCCCCTTATCTGGTTGTGAGTTAACCAAGAACCATAACATTTTAAAGCGCTAGACCTGTGGTATGGAACTGGTGTTAATTAATGATCAAAAGAACATTTAATATACTGGGTGTTGCAAACAATTTAGTAAATGTCATACAACTTGCTAGCTGGATATATAGTGTCATTCCTTCATCTTTCTTAGGTGGCATTATCTGTTTGGAGGATGGTATAAATTTGAAAATTTAGGTTTTTTAAAAGTACAATATGAAAGTTTCTATATAAAGCTAATTTAATGTAAAGCACTTTTGTAGATATAGTATTTTAAAAGCCTAATTTAAATTTCCCATTAAAAGAAACAACAACCATGTAAATATTTGCTCATAAAACAACAATGATCTTAAATACAATTAAAAAGTAAAATATAGGTCATTTTCACAAGTACTTTGATTTTTTTTTCCTTATGTTCTATTCAGGCCTGGAAAGTTTATAAAAGTTTGATTTTGTCAGCAGAACAGACCCCCCCCCCATTGTTCCTCTTCATTTGTTTGTTGTTTTAATACAAAAATGGAAACATATTTGATAGACAAGTGAATGTCTAGGATGTCTTCTCGGGGTGATTATCGGTCTGTGATTTCAAGGTTTTGGCCCATCTATGAGTGAAGTCAATCAAGTTAGATCGCAAGAACTCTGCTGCACCTGTGGAGAGGGAAACCAACAGGCCATGAACCCGGTCCTCAAATCCCCAGCGTCTTCTCAGCGCTCGGAGGGCAAGGGCAGCCACGTGACAGCAAGAAATGAAAGCTGCTTCCTAGTCAGGCACACGCCTCATCCCAGACGAGTTTGCCACATCAAAGGTGATGGGACTTCAGCTACTCAAATATTTTTAGCCCCTATACACAACCTGTAATATTTACTTAAAGTATTTGGTCACTGGTAAGAGCAAGGGCTAAGATACAAGAAGTCAGGTCCTAGTGCCTGTAGACATTTGTGGGTACCTTCTCTGCCAGACATTAGCCCATAGATTGCTTGTGTTGGGACAGGGGTACTGAGAGCCTGGGAAGTCATTTAGGGAGCTTAAGGTGTGTTGTAAGGTGGGCCGCTTGGTCCTTCCAGCCACTTGGCAGCTCAGACCCAAAATAACCACACAGAAACTATATTAATTAAATCACTGGCTAATTGATTTAATTAATTTATTTAATTAATTTAATTAATTGATTTAATTGGCTAACTCTTACCTAACTCTCTGATGGTTGGAATCTGAATTCTTTCCTTTTATTTCTGTCTGGTACAAGATTACCAGGTGTGCACATTTGTGTGTGAATATGGAAAAGTGCAAAGCAATAATAAGAAGGAAACAGGGTAGGAAGGAGATGTCTGTTCCCCTGTGTGATGGAGGAAGGTCATTGGTTAATTAAATAAAGAAACTGCTTGCCCTGATAGGTTAGAACATAGGTGGGAGGAGTAAACAGAAGAGAATACTGGGAGGAAGAGGAAGTGAGCTCAGGGACGCCATGCCCCCCTCTCCAGGGCAGACACGATAGCTCTGCTCTCTGAGGCACACGCGATGAACCTCCGACCCAGGATGGACGTAGGCTAGAATCTTCCTGGTAAGCGCACCTTGGGGTGCTACACACTTTATTAAAAATGGGCTAGTCCAGGTGCGAGAGTTAGCCGAGAAGAAGCTTGATATAATGGGCCAAGCAGTGTTTAAAAGAATACAGTGTCCGTGTAATTATTTCGAGGCATAAGCCTCTCCTTATTATAACACCTGTGAAGTCCTCCGACATACACAACACATAAACCATGCTTTCTTTTGAAAATCCTAATTAAAAGAGAAACTAGGAGTTTCAATACATATATTTGTATGAGTTTGCCTATATTTAATTTGCTATGTAATTCCTTACTGTGTACCTGAGCCAATCACCATTCTAGTATTTAAGACACAATGATAACATCTGATAGTGTCTTAAAGAATTCTCACTTCTATCTAGGAAGTTACTGTTAGTAAAGTGTGAAGTGTTTAAACAAATAAAAGCCTTATGTTTGGTTGTGTTATCCAGCCATTCGTTCAACCAGCAAAGCTCACCAGCTTTCCGCCAGGCACTGGAGTAGGTACTAGCAAGAGGCAGTAAACAAAGGGGCAAGATGCCCATCCACGAGGCTCACATTCTAGTGCAGCTCTGCCAAGTAGCTGCACACAGATTTAATAAGGCTAGTGGTAAGTGCTTTAGGAGCGAACCGTGGGGTGTGGTCCAGACAGGCTTGTTGGCAAACGAATAAATTATTATCCTTATTCCTCCAGGTTTGAACAACATCCCAATCTGCACTGTGAATGATGATGAGATCCCACTTAGAATGCTGTGGAACCCTGGCCAGGTTAGCCACTTAGAGAGGAACGAGATGCCTTTAGCCAAATCCGATAACCCTCCTAGCACTGCAATCCTGGAGAGTCCTGCAGGAGGACTGGCACCAGTCCGAAACAAAGGTCCTATAAGACCTCAGTCTGGTGAGTCCCTATAAAGAAATGGAATATGTTCTTAGGCTTCTTGCAAATAATTGGGAAAAAAAAAACTCCAATTGCTTAGATAGCTGCAGTGACTGATAAGATAGGTTATTTACTATAGACAATTTATGTTCCGTTAACCACAATTCAGTAAGACATGACTAGCAAGTACTATTATTATTAGAAAGGTATGTGTGATGATTGATTTCAAATGTCAGCTCCTCGCTGGATTTAAAACAGCATGGAGACACCTGGAGGTCTGTTGAGGAGAATGTGGGTGGGCAGGGAGTGTGGGTGGCGTCACCTCTCATGCTAGAGGTCCCAGACTGAACAAAGAGAGGGAAAGAAGAAGGAAGCCAGCTGAGCACAGACAGCCATCCTCTCTGCCTCCTGATTTCCACTCGCCCTCCAGTGCCAAGCCTACAGTACAAAGACGGACTGTAGACCCTCAAACCACGAGCCAAAATGAGTCTGTCCCCCTCTAATACACTTCTGTTGGATTTGTGGTGATAAAAATTACCAACAAACTTGCCAAGAGATATCAGCCGTGAGTGGCTAGCCAACACTGGTAGGAAACAGACAAAAGGGGGGTCCAGCAAACACAATGGGGATGGGAATGTGTGTTCATTTTCCCACAGGACTGTCATCTCCATAAGTTCACGCCCTGATGGCATTGGCTTCTGTGCTCGTGACCCCTCTTATTTTTCCCTCCAGTTCACACTGCATGCAATGTCTAGTCTTTAGTAGTTGATTAAATAAATAGGTGCTTACTGTCTTCCAAGATCCCACTAGATTGGCCCATCAAACTGTCTCCAGCATGGAATGGCTTTTCTAGATCAATACATCAAAAGCTTCCACATTCTCCCAACAAAACTCTGTTTAAGCTTTTGTTTTCATATTTGTTTTATATGTATGAATGTTTGGCCTGTATGCATGTTGTGGGTACCATATGTGTGCCTGGTGCCACAAGGGGTTAAAAGAGGACATCGAATCCTCTGGAACTGGAATTACAGATGGTTGTAAACCACCAAGTGCCTTCTGGAACTGAGCCCAGGTCCTCTGCAGGGGCATCTAGGTCTCTTACTCTAGCTGTCAGCTCTCCAGACCCCAGGGCTTTGTGAAAGTAATGACCTCACTCCCTTGGTCCCAATTCCTGTCCTGGTTTCATTTTATTGCTATGATGAAATACTCTGATCAAAAGTAGCTTAGGGAAGAAAGGGTTTGTTTTAGGTCACAATTCTTGGTTACAGTCCATCACTGCGGGGAAATCAAGGCAGCAAGGGCTTGAGACAGCTGGTCACGTGATATCCACAGTCAAGAGCAAACAGAATGCATAGCTAGTACTCAGCTAGCCGTTTTTTTTTTTTTTTTTTTTTTTTTACTGTGAGAGAGTTCAGTGACCCAGCCAGGGAGGGGTTCTTCCCACTTTCAAGCTGGGTCTTCCCACACCAACCAAGTTAGTCTCCTTCACAGACCCGTCCACAGGTCAACGTGATTTAGACAATCTGTCATTATGAGCCTCTTTCTGGGTGACCCTTGGCTGAGTCAGGCTGTCACTGATTTCCAGACCTCAAGACTAATGTTTGCACCCCAGTTCCCCCCTTGCTCAGTTCCCTATACCACTCTTTATTTTTTCTTAGTTTCTGTTCCCAGCAAGGGAACACTAACTGGATGTGGTCACCAGCCATAACGCTGTGTTCATTACCTGAACATGGTCACCAGCCATGACACTGTGTTCATTACCTGAACATGGTCACCAG
>NC_022022.1:32304792-32330718 GCF_000317375.1 Microtus ochrogaster | reverse complement strand
GCCATGACACTGTGTTCATTACCTGAACATGGTCACCAGCCATGACACTGGGTTCATTATCCGAAGGTAACAATCTTTCTTCAGACGGAACTGGTGAATTTAGCTACTACAGGGATTGTGTGCTGAAGAAACGGTGCACAGCCACGGCTCTGGTAGACGAGCAAGGCTTCAAGAGGACACACACACTAAGTAGAGAGGAAGCCGAGAGAAGCTGTGGTTGATGTCAAGCTGAAGCATGATTAATAAAAACTCAGAGACAGATCCGGGGTTCAGCCTGAAGACCAGGAAAGCCAAACAGCCTGCCACTGACTCTTACCTCGACTTCAGTCTGAAAATGGTGATCCTGCCTCTAGGAATCTCAAAATGACACTGAGACTGAGAGCTGTCTCCTGTTTTATAATCCTCTCTAGGGCTGAGATTAAAGGCATGCACCATTAGGATTAAAGGCATGCACAGCCCAGTTTCTATGGCAACTAGTGTAGCTACTGGGATTAAAAGTGTGTGTTACTACTGCCTGGTCTGTAAGGCTGACCAGTGAGGCTGTTTTACTCTCTGATTTTCAGGCGAGCTTTACTTATTAAAACACAAATGAAATGCCACTTTAAGGCTGAGAAACAAATAAAATAAAAAATACAATTCCAACCCAGTGCATATCTTCTGTGTTTAGGGTAAACAAAACACACAAACTGTCTATTAAACAGAAGTGACAGACACATGGATAAGAAACATACCGTAAGAGTCTACTTTTATAATATAATTAATTGCATTAATTAAACTGGATATCCAGGGCGCTAAAAGAGACCCGCAGTCTTACTCACTTGAGAAGCTGAGTCAGGAGTATCACAGGTCAGCCTGGGTAGTGGTGTGAGCCTGAGGTGGGAGACGGGAAAGAAATGGAGGGAGGAAGGCAGGCAGGCTAGATTGCAATATGTCTTCATCTTATCATACTGGGAATAGAGCCAGAGTTTTCTCAAAACATAAATGCACTTGTATAATGTTATTATAGTACACTTTTCCATCACAAGTTTCCTTTTATATACACATAGGCCCGAGATGATCTTAATTTAGCTTCGGATAGACTAGTTTATTTCAGCAACTAATACTTAAAGCATGTATTGAAATTCCTTTGATATTTAAATATTTCTCTAATTTCTTTCAGAGCCATGTAAAATTACCAATGAATGCTTCAAAACCTCCATCGACAATCCCTTAGTGATTAAGAAGGTAAAGAAATGGTGTCTGTAGCTAGCTGACCGACTTCTAATCAATGCTGCCTACAGCTGACTAACTGACTTGTAATCAATGGTGTCTGCAGCTGCCTGACTTCTAGTAGACTTCTCTGCTTTACAATCCTTCTGAGAAGTCTCTTTCACAATATTTCTACAGCTTTATTAACGTATAGCTTTATGATATAGGATGTTTATATCCCAAAGGCACAATTAGATGGATTTTGACAAGGACATCTACACCCACTGGCAAAGTAGAACCGAGTCAGGAGTAAGCAGCTCCAAGGGTTTCCCCGGGAGCCCCACCCTATCAAAGACAAATGACGATGGTGGCACAGACTTTTAAATTTTATGTCAATGAGGCCACATACAAGTTTCTTTCAAAATCTGGTTTCACTCAGCAAGATTATTCTAAGATCCACTCCTTGGCTATGTTGATTCTTCTGAATGCCAAGTGACTCAGGGCTTGCTTGTCTCACAGCCATGACCCCAGGCTCGTGTTGAAGGGCATCTGGGCCAGGTCCACATTTTCACAAAGCTAAGATGAACACACAAGTCTTCGTGTACTTCCTGGTCAGTCCCCACAAATACAATAACTGACTCTTAACAGTGGTTTAGTGTCAACATTTTAAAGGAAGTTGCTTTCTTTTTTCCATTTCCTTAGTACCTGGCAGAGTTCCCTTTCTCCACTTCCTCCTGGAAAGTAAATGATTGGTTTTCGTTCTTAGCTAATAGAAATGAAGTGTACTCGTGTTTTGTCATGCTAGCGTGAAGGAGGCTGAATCCTGACTGCTGCCTTCACACACACACACACACACACACACACACACACACACAAATTGAAAATTAGGAAAAAGGAGAAAAAACAAACAAACACAGACACACAAGGTTGATCCGGGTGTAGTAGCGTTTTCCTTGCATGGTTTTAGTTTTGACTTTTTCTCATAACTGATGAAGATGACCAGTTCCATCTTCTTCCCGGTCATTTAGGTAACCTTTTATAGGATGTGGATGTACAGATCTCTTGCCTGTCTTTGAAGTTGAGTTGTTGACCTCTTTGTGATTGTGATATGAAAGCTTCCTACAGTCTATGTGAATCCTTTACTACAAGTGTTTTACAGATGTTTTCTTTAAATCTGAACCCTGCCTTTTTGTTTCAAGATCTCTTTTAAAAATGTTATTTTGGGCAAGGCTTAAATTCTAATTTTTTGTTATGTTTTCAAATTTGTATGCTGCCCATCTCTGCTGTGTTTTACTGTGGTGGCCAAACCGCTGGTGCAGTGTTAACTAGAAACAGTGGGAGCCGACTGCCTTGCCTTACATTTGATGCTCATGAGAGAGAGTATCCAGGCTGCCCATCTGAAGTACATGTTGGTTCTCTCTGTTTGGATGCCCATACATGACTGAGGGGGCTTCCTTCTATTTCCATTAGGTGGAGGGCAAATTTCGCCAAGCAATTTTTCAGCATTTGAGATGATACTGTGATTCTTTTAGGTTATTAACATAGTGTGCTCTGAGCTTTGAGATCTGTCTTTCAGACAGTTTCAGGCAGTCAAAAAGAAAAGTTTTTATTTTTCATTATCATACAGCGATCTCAAGGCAAAAATGTCTACTATATTTCATGAGCTTATGTTTCTTACTTCCTGCTTACTTTTGGCCTGTTAATTCCTTGATGTGTATACATTTTGAGTCTTTCATTCTTTAAAATTCCCACCAGATATTTCAGTTATGTTCAGTGAGAAAATTGGAGGGCAGCAGTAGTGTACGTAGGAGAAGTTTTCATAAAGAATGGGTCTGAATCTGACACAGCCTTGCTTTCACGACTGCCAGCAGCTAAAAGCTCTTCTGTCGCTCTGGCCAAGTCCAGCCGACTCGTTTCCTCACTAGCCTGGTGTGTTGGTCAATACTGGGCACAGCTGAGGGCGGTTGGAAAGCCTTTCCTGGAGCAAGCACTGAGACCCAAGGCTGCTTGTAGCACTTTGGACTCAAAGTTCCCGTACTTTTTTGTTGTTGCCATTGCTTACGCTGCGGACTGTGTTTCCAGCCCACCCTACAACCGGCTTTTTTATTTCCTATTCAGCTAATAAAGAGGATAGCATTGTACAGCTCACACAACGAAGCCTCTTTAAGACAAAGCATGAATCTTCTCCCTGCCTTCTGGTGGTAAAATGACTCTTCCCAGTGCAGCACAAATTTCATGTGATCGGAACTGACTGCTGCCTGGAACGACCATACGCAAAAGCATTTCATGTTCACTGTTTAAATTATTATCTTGAGTTTCATCAAGGGATTTAATGATTTCAACCAAAGTCAATAATATGTCACTATCGGCTTTATCTCTGGACACAAATGTTTGGTAGAGTTTAAAGGACACTCAAAATTATTAACATCGTTTTTGCTTTTATGCACACACACACACACACACACACACACACCACGCACACACACTCACTCACAAAGAGAGAGCCAAATAAATGTAATTTTAAAATGTAAGCAAAGTTAAGTGCTTCTCGTTAATTTATATAGAAATTACAAGTGCAAAAATGCATGCCAATCATACTGTCTCTTTGATATAGGATGAATTTAAAGCCAAAAAGCCACTACCGGCTCCACGGATGTGCTCTGCTGCTGGCTCACTGTCATCAGCAGTGATGAACACCAAGATGGATGGGAATGAAAACACTGTGAGCATACCCAACTATCTGGACCAGGAGATAAAAGTAAGAGAATGGTTTATTAAACACCATGGCTTGACAAACAGCAAACACCACTTGGACTGGCGATGTTTTCACAGACTCCCCTTGGTGCTGTTGGAAACGGAGTTCTCAAACTAGAGCCCAACAGACCCAAGTATCATGTACCTAGAGTGACATTTGGGAAGATGAAATTCTACAGAAAGAGAAGGAAATCTTATGAGCCTGGTGCCATTTATTTCCTAATTTTGTGTTCCCTGGCAGATCCTGTCAAAGCTCTGTGACATTTTACATACTGATTCTCTGGCAGAAGTTCTGCAGTGGTTGCTTCATGCAAGTTCCAAAGGTAAGGTTAAAATGAGCATTTGCAGGCTCTGACCTGATGAATGTGACAAACTGAAGACTCATACTTGAGGTTTGCAAATGAATATGGCAAAATTATTTCCCCAGAGTCCCTGTAAGCCTGTATACCTACCTGGATTTATGTTGGGCATTTGGATCATCAAACAATTAGTGTATCTCAAACTAAACTTAGTACAAAAATAGGAAACATGTATGCAGATGGAAGTTTCTGTCCCAAGTGGTACCACAGCCATTTAGTCCCAAAGAAACACACTGAGGCTTGTATTAATTATAAACTGTTTGACCTGTTAGCTCAGGCTTATTACTATTTCTTACAAGTTAAATTAATCCATAATTCTTGCCTGTGTTTAGCAATGTGACTTGGTACCTTTTCTCAGTAAGACATTCTCAACTTGTTTCCTCTGTGTCTGACTGGTGACTGACTCTCTGTGTTTCCTCTTCCCAGAATTGTCTTAGTCTGGTCATCCCACCTATACTGTCTGGCTACTGGCCAGTCAGTGTTTTATTAAACTAATATGAGTGATGAATCTTTACAGTGTACAAGAACATTATCTCAAAAAAAAAAAAGAACATTATCTCACAGCATTTCCCCACTTTTTTTTTCAAAATAAGAACTCTGATTCTAATCTCCTTGTTTAGCCTTTTTTTCTTCCTGACCATTATCCATAACAACGTGTACTGTGGGACAATAGTCTTATACCCTGTAAAGATTTGTCACTTTTACTGGTTTAATAAAACACTGGTTGGCCAGTAGCCAGGTAAGAAGTATAGGCAGGGCGACTAGAATAGGAAAATTCTGGGAAGAGGAAAGGCTCATTCTGCAGCCGTCACCCAGATGCAGAGGAAGCAAGATGAGAATGCCTCACTGAGAAAAGGCATCAAGCCACGTGGCTAGCATAGACAAGAATTATGGGGTAATTTAAGATGTAAGAGTTAGCTAAAAATATGCTTAAGCTATTGGCCAAACTGTAATTGATACAGTTTTTGTGTTATTATTTGGATCTGGGCAACTGGAAAACAAACAAACAGTCTCCACTCACAAGCTTTAACCAACACTCTAAACAAAGACAAACATACATAATCAATTTTTGGGGAATGTGGGTGCATTTTTCTAGGCTACTTCCTGCTGATTGGGGGCACTGATAATCTTATGGGGACCCAAAGAAAATCTGGGATTATGGTCAAGTCCTGTCTGGAGTATTCTGTGAGGATTGTTCATCTCAGTCAGCAGTCTTGAGACTGTTCTGGATGTAGAACTCAGAGGAAACTGCAACAAAGGTGCTCCAAAATGTTGGATCATCTGGGCCATCCATTCCCACTGGAGATATGTCAGGGGAGTCTTCCTTGATCAAACCTTATTTTTCTTAAGCAAGAATGAATCGATAGCCTCTCATTTCCTGTGAAAACAAAAGCAAAACCTCTTCTCCAAAGTAGCATATCTTTTGACTTAAATTTTAAAGTCAAGGCATTTTTAAAGTATATAGGTTAGATTAATCTAGCAGCATTTATAATTAAATGTCTTTTAGCTGTCACTCTCTCCTCAGTAGTCAAACAATTCAAAGACAACACAAGAACATACAGTATCCAGACTCTGTGTATTTTCAATCTTTACATAGCTTTTTTTTTTACTCTATTTCTTTTTTAAGGACTTTATCCTTTTTCTTTTCTCTCCAAAGCCTACATATTTTTAAACACACTGTAAACCATTTAGAGGAGGGTTTTTGCTGTTGTTGTTCAAATCTATCTTTACTGTATAACTGTATCTTTTCTGACCATATGAAACTAAACAGAATGGCTAGGATTAAAACTGCAGCTTTGGTAACTAGCTCTGCCCATTCCTTGGCTTCCTGAGAGTCTAGCTTCATGACAGAAGTATTGGCAGGAACTTGTTTATTGCCACAACTCTGTTGAGTTTCTAGGTCCATGCCACCACCAAGAAGCATGCTGCTGGCTGCTCATAAACACCATTTAAGTGTTTGGTGGCAGGGCCTCTTTAAAGAGCTATGAGTTCTTGCTGCTAACACTGAGTCAGGAAGCTTCTCTTAAAGGAGCCACACCTCTGCTTGCTGCTAGCAAACAGAGCCCATGGGAGTAAAGACAGTTACCAAGAAGCTGCACTTGACTCTGTTCTTGTCTGCCCAGAATCTTTCTATTTTTTAAGCTTTCTCAGGCTTTATGTGGAAATTCTTGCCAAATGTTTGGGCACCATTTCGGTCCCACCTGGTCCCACAGCTGTTTAGTACCAAAGAAAGACACAGAGGCTTGTAGTAATTGTTCTTCTTAAAAAATAATAAAAGGGGGTCAGGGGTGTTCTTCTTGAACACGGGGCACAGGACAGACACGCATGGCGGAACAAACACAGACACGACACGGCGGCTCCCACGTGGGTCCACTTTAATGGGGGAGGGAAACACAAAAGGGCGAAGGATGTGGGACACACGAGGAAAAGGCAGGACGAGAGAGGGGCCTCGTGTGGCCCTGCCTTTTAACGGGGGGCACAAGGCAATCTGGGAAGAATATCCCACACCTGCGCGCAGGTGTGCGCACAGGCAACCATAGTCCAGGGGGAGTCTGGGAGTTGTAGTTTCTCAAAAGAACAACAGTAATTATAAACGGTTTGTCCTATTAGCTTAGGATTCTTATTAACTATCTTTTACAACCTAAATTAACCCATAATTCTTGTCTATGTTTAACCACATGGCTTGGTATCTTTTCTCAGAGTCATTCTCATCTCACTTCCTCTGTGTCTGGCTGGTGACTGATGCTCTGCCTTTCCTCTTCCCAGAATTCTTTGTCCTGTTGCCCCACCTATACTTCCTGCCTGGTTACTGGTCAATCAGCATTTTATTAAACCAACACGAGCGACACATCTTTACTATGTAGAAGAATGTATCCCACAGCACATGACTTCTCAGCTAAGGCTGGTTTCTGCATCTCCTCCATGATTCATATCCCAGGACTCTCCATGAACACTTCTGGACTACTGTGAAATCTGAACATAAACTTGCTTCTTTCCTTTGGTGTGAATGACGGCAGCATGGCCTTCCATGTTTCAAATCCTAATAACTATAATGATTTAATCTTAGCTAATGCCTGTTATCTCTTGGGATGTCCCTGGTATGTGTCATTAAAATACCGATACCATGGCAGGGCAATCCATACAGCACACATTAGCTCTTCTTAAACAAGCTGATCATCAGACTGAGCCAAAACCTCCTACCCAGGCCCCAAGAATCTGCCTTTGGAACATGTTCCCAGGGGATGCTGGACAGGTGATGTCATTGTGTGGAGCACTCTCTGAGAATGGGAGGCATTTTGGAAAAATAGTAGCTTGCCATAGAGTTCAAAAGTACTTTTTAATTACAAAATGCTTAGGGACAATTTTCTATGGAGGGGGCTTTTAAGAGAATGTGACATTTAATAAATTACACACATTTACAAAAGATGTTATTACTCAGGTAAGTGTGTATATTGGTGTGGGGGGGGGTGGAAGCAAGAGCATCCATGCATAGTACACAGTGGACCAGCAAGAGGTAGGCAGGAGAGATGGGAGGGGAAAGGGAGTGAAAAAGAATGAACTGAAGTTACATAAATGTACAACGGTGCAATAATGAACCCATTACTGACCCAAAAGGGGTAAACCCTGCACGTCTGGTCAATACAACAATAGCAGCTTTCATGCTCTCCAACCTCTTTTCCCCCAATCAGAAAAGGAGTGGGTATCAGCTTTGGTTCATTCTGAACTATCTGAGATTAACCTGTTGACTCGGCATGGAAGAAATACCCCAGCAGAACCAATGGCAGAGCTCAGGAAGCAATCCATAACTGTAACACCCACCACAGCCAAATCGATGCAAAATAAGCCTGCACAATCGAAAGTGCTGACCAGACTTAGGGACGGACACCAGCCATTCAGGTGATTAAACGTGGAGGTCACCCCGAGTACCTCTGTACAGAAAGACACTTTCTTGTTTTAGCTTTCAACTTCTAATCATGCTGAGGTTTTAAGTCTCAACTCTACCTACTAAGAGACCACACATATGTAATTGTTTTCTTTCATTTTCACACATAATAACAAAGTTGTTCTCAATTCTGTTTTGGCAGAGGGTATGTCCTATAGCTAATAACCTTTCTCTTCTGAAGAAATTCCCTTTCCTCTAATGGTAAAGTATATCTAGAGATCTAAGAAAATATAAAGCTTTAAAGGGGTTTCTAAAGGTTACTTTAAAATTGTGTGTGTGTGTGTGTGTGTGTGTACAAGTGCAGTACCCAGAGAGGCCAGAAGAGGGCATCAGATGCCCCTATAGCCAAGTCAAGCGAAGTTGTGAGCCTCTTGGTGTTGAAAACCAAACTTGGGTCCTCTATAAAACTGTAAGCTTTCTTAACCACTGAGCCATCTTTCTAGCTCCAAGGGCTTTAAAAACCTTTTAGCATATAAACCATAAAAGAGTCTGAAACTATTATTAGTGTTACACATACTTTGTATATTTTATTAAATGCTAGTATTATATAGGCATGGATTTAAATGTAAAGCAATGAAGATAAAAATAAAATCACTTCAACTGATTTTCACTGATATATTCCTGGAAAGTTTCAGAGAGAAAATAATCACTAAGCCATTTGGGAATTGTTTTAGGAGCAGTATTTCTTAACCTGTCTGGTTTTCCCGCCTATATTTCCTGCCTGGCCAATCAGCGTTTATTTATAACATGATTGACAGAATACAGACAATTCTCTGGCACCAAGTAAACATCTGTAATCTCGGTGCCGAGGAGACTAGAGCAAGAGTTTGAACATTTAAAATATAAAGCTAGCCTGAACAAGATAGCAAGAACCTGTCTCCAAAGCAAAACAAACAAACAAACAAAAGAAACACATGTATATTTATTCATGTATAACATGTTGAAGGAATGTGTGTTAGGGCTGGGGGAGAAAATTCTGTTGGTTTAAAATAAAAGTTTGGATTAAATGTCAAGTCACGGAAATAATATTAAAAAATGTCACTTTTAAAAGTATACATTTTAACTGTCTGCCCTGTTAAAGTTTCTGTGAAGTCAGAAAGTAGGGCCTGGTAAGAGCTGACAACTTCCTCTTAGTTAGTGGCTTATTATAGGCCCACAAAAGTAGTCATTGGTACATAATTTAAACCAAGGTTGGAACAGCGTGTTTTAGACACCAATAGCTTGCTGACACTATAGTCTGTTGCTATCTCTCAAATTCTTTTTATTTCTCCAATTGATTTAGAAAGTCAAGTCAAGGATCTGAAGGCAATAGGGCAGTCTCACAAGGTAAGTAGTTTGTGGTGATTGCATACGGTATAAGGAAATCAGTAGGTACTGACTACTTAGGGACACGGTTGCTAAGGATCTTAGCTTTCAAAGGACAATCCGTGAGGCTTAGGAGTGACTTTCAGGCCCGGACTTCACACTTTCTTGTTTTCTCTTGCAACTGCTAGGCCAGAAGAGGGCATCAGATGCCCCTAGAGTCAAGAAAAGACTGGAGAGGGAGAGGAGTGGAGGGAGGGGGAAAAAGGTGGGAGGAGGGGGAGGGAAATGGGAGGCTGGGAGGAGGCAGAAACTTTTTTTTTCTTTTTCTTAATAAAAAATTAAAAAAAAAAAGAAAAGCTGTGAGGGTGTGTTCAGCCCCACCCTTCTAAAGTCCTTCTGCTCAATTTTGCATAAGATAAATCTGACAAAAAAAAAAGCATTGTCTTTGGGACCAAGCACTGAAAATCAACACAGCTGGACATTAGGGGCTGCAGGTAGTCACCCATTCTCTGAAAAGGGTCGCTGACCCACACAGAGACAGCAACTTCCCTGGCTTACCCTGCTCAGCTTAACTGTCATGGACCTAAATGATTTTACCATAAAGAATACCAATCAGAAAAAAAAAAATATAATTGCAGCAGTCACAAATAGGTATCCTATGAGGCGGCTGAAAACCAGTGTGGCCCAATCAGAAGCTCAGTACCAGCCTGCAGTTTAGACCAGAGAGATTCAATCATCATAGAAAGCCTACATTGGTCCTGAATGCTCCAACAGTGGCCTCCCTGGAGGTTTGTAGCTCCCAGCATTAAAACAAGAACACATTAATGATGATTACAGAGCAATTGTCATGTATATCTACAGATCTCAAATAGAAAATCTGTCTTGTTTCTCCAAGTTCCCCTCTTCTTCCCAGATGTCTCCTATTTATTCTCTCTGCCTGCCAACCCCACCTATTCTTTGTTCTGCCTTGCTATTGGCTGTTCAGATCTTTATTAGACCAATTAGGTGTTTTAGGCAGGCAAAGCAACACAGCTTCACATTTAAACAAATGCAACATAAAAGAATACAACACATCTTTGTATCATTAAACAAATGTTCCCCAGCATAAATAGAACACATCTTTAACTAATAGTCTACAACACTCACCATAACCTCTAAGAGTGAGAAAACAGTTCATGTATGTTAGCACAATTCTCTCATTGAAGGTGAAGGTGGTACAAATGATAGATTGTTATGACTTTGGAGTGATTTTGAATCTCTAACCTTCATGTTCGTTCTATTGTTAACCCCACACCACTCACTAATAAAACAAGGCAAGAGCTATATTCAGTCTCTCAATTATAGTCTTATTCTTTTTTTTTTTTCCTATTTCAGGGGCTGAGACCCAGTTGTTTCTAAGAAGAAACAAGCCAAAAATACCTGTTACAGAGTATTTCAGCAACCCGAAGTCTCCTCTCAGGCCCACTACTCAGGACAGTGGATCAGCAAAACCAGTGTCAGTGAGGAGTGTGCAAGGACACAGCACTCAAACAGCAATCTACCCCTTAACCACACCAAAAGTAGATGAGCACTGGCCAGTTCCTTCACAAAGACGAGCTTCACACTGACAGAACTTCCAAAATAGTTTTAAAAATAACTGAACGGTCCTCCATATGGAGGCACATGTAAGTCTCAAAAACACGTGTATATAATGCTAGAAATAAATATAAATGAAGACATTATTTCTATTTGTATTTAGTTTTAATACACATCAAAGAAATATTATTTAAATGCCATTTCCTGCCCTGTACTAATAGTAGTACCTAAGCATAGAGGTAATACCAGAAAGCCATCCATAATCATAATCAGAATTGAGTGCTGAATCTCAATCCAGAGTGGGGGAAAATTGCTCAAGAATTTTAACATTTGAGTCAGTTTAATAGATTCCAAACTTTCCTATGTTTGGAATCTATTATGAAAAAATTCTCATCTCCTCTCCAAAAAGAAAAAAAGTATAAAAATTATCCTTAATTCATAAGCCAGAAAGTTTATTTCCACACAGTGTTAATGGTGAATGTTAATAATCAATATAGATTTTTTTGTGTTTTTTAAATTAACTTTTTTGGGCCACAGTTATTATTTTTAGTAAAAGTTTGTAACATGCTATGGTTCAACCATAACAGGGTTTATTTCTTACATAAGAGTTCAGGGCTAATGTTCATATGCAGTGGATCCCTTTGCATTGCTTGTTGATTGAGAGGCCCAGGATCCTTCTACCTTGTGGCTCAATAATCATCTAAGGGTATCACTGCCAATTGTACCCAGCAGGCCAAAGAGAATTAGACCAGAGGAAAGCACTAAATTTTCTACTGTTGCTGTAACAAAGCATTACAAACTTTGTGATTTAATGCCACACGATTTTATTTTATCATAATTCTGGAGGTAGAGATGTGGAATGGGCTATTATGAAAATGAAGTAATTTTCCTTTGGGAGGCTCTGGGAAGAGTCTGGTTTTTTTTGTTTTTTGTTTTTTTTGTCTCCTACAGGTGATCCACACCCCTTCATTCATGGCTTTCCTCTATCTTAAAATAGAACCATAGCCAAACAAGTAGTTCACTTCTTATAATGGATCAGTCAGACACTCTTGCCTGCTTCTTTTAAAGATCACACTGGGCCTGTTCTCCAGACTAATACAGATCATATCACTGGGGGCTGAGAAGATGGCTCCAAGGGGAAAGTGATTACTTTCAGGTCTGATTTCCTCTTTCCAGTTACTTAGCTTTTTTTTTTTGGTAATGAATATCTCCATGGGTTGGTTCACTCCCTGACTACTTTAGCTCTCTGTGCCCACTAGTTCAAGTCATCTCTACCTGTTCTTTTCTCCTTTTATTGCTTACCTGTTGCCATACAAAAAAAAGTGAGAGAAAAGGCACATTAAGATTTTTGTCAATGGTCTATAATTAATAGGGTTCTATTCTATATAGAATCGGTGGGAGGCATGGAGTAGTCACTCTTCTCTGGCTGCATGACAGAATGCCCTGACAAAAGGCAGGGGAAGGGCAGGCCAGCAGCAGGCCTAACTGGCCTGGCAGCTAGGAAGCACCTGTCACATTTTACCTGAACAAAGGGAACAGAACAAGGATAGAACTGGCTATAACCCTCAAAGCCCACCCCCAGTGACACGCTTCCTCCAGCAAGGCTTCACCTCCCAAAGTTCCCACAACCTCCAAAGCAGCACCATCAGGGGAGACCAAGTGTTCAAACATGGGCACAGGCGACGCTTACAAAACAATGTTATCAGGGGAGAGCAAGTGTTCAAACACAGGCGCAGGGAACTCTCACAAAATACAAACCTTGGACAATATAGTAACAACATGAACTTTATTCTCTCAGAACTGTAGTGTGGATATTTACATCCATTGTTTATAGACTTTGAAATAACTAGCTACAACAGATAACTAAGAAAAAAGCAACAAAAAGAGACAGTGAACATCACTACTGAGTCTTCCAGACAGGCTTGCACCTAAGTGTGATGCTAGCACACACACACGTTTTATAATAAACTGGGAGCTCCCGCTGCACTTGTGCATACACTCCTCTGGGATTACCACGCAGAAGCTCGGCAGCTCCCCTCTGTTCCCTCCTCATCAGTTTCCAAAATCCTCTTTAATTTTGGATTTGGGCATTAGTGCATTCCACACAACCATTCCACGGCAATACATTGATTACAGGACTGTAATCGTGGACTAAAACGTAAGAGCTAAACGTGCACATTTTCCTGTATGCTTATGTTGTTTATAGAAACACACATTTACATTAGTTAGGATAGTATAGTAGGAGGCAGATACACAATATTCACCTTAAAAGCTAACATATATGGAGATATATGTTATTTACATGAAAAATATATAGAAAGAAAAGATAATTACTTTTTGCTTCAAACTGGGGTAAAGACAAATTGATCCTTCAAAAATAATACTGTAAAATAATCTAGTCAGAAAAAATTTAATTTTGTAACTGAATTAATTACTGTCATTAAGGGATGTAAGATTGCTCTTGTGATTATTTCGGAAGTATGAGAAGGCCTCACAAGGGAGGAACAAGAATGGCTTCCACTACCCAAAATGAATGAATTACTGTGACCAGCAAACAGCTGGTATTTCTCCTAGAATTAACTTATTTCTTAGAAAGAACCATACTGAACACAAAAGTTACAGACAGAAGGGCAGCCTTCCGAGTTCAACATTGTAGTAGACACACAGAACGCGCATGAGATCTGCTCCAATAGAATCAGACAAACAGTCACTGATGGGAACACAAACGAACAAAGCTGAAGGTCAGAAGGCACGTTCTGAAGAAGATGCTCCAGCGAACGAAGGAGAATAAAGGCCTAAGACTACGGTAACATTCTCCATGACTCTGATTTGAGGCTTAAAACAACTTTGAAATGATACCTTTAAGTCTTCTAACAGAAAACCAAACAATCCTTTCTTGGTGTTTAGAGTGTTCATTATCGTTGACTCTTGACAAGATTTCAAATTCCACAACAGTGATGAGAGAAAATGGATTTTCTTGTGGTCTGAGAATTTGGTGGTACCACCCTCTCTGGGTTCTCCTAAAGTGTAGGACAGCAAGGGAAGGCTGGTCACTGAGGGACAGGACTCACTGAGGACACTGGGCTGCCCTGCTGGCCCTGCTCTTCCTTCTGTGGTGAGTCGGGGTCATTCCCGCAATGCTCTCCCTCGCTGGAACTGTCCCATCCTTCTGGCCGGGGCTGCTGGTCCTGAGGAGAGCTTTCACAGCCTTTGTGTGCAGGAACAGCTCCTTTCCGCCGGGGTAAGATCGTAAAAAATGCCTCCTGCCAGTCTCTTGTTTCCAAGAACTCCAGGATAATTTCAAACACTGCAACAAGGACAAACCGCAGTCACCACAATGCTGCAGACTGTCTACAATGGGACCTTTGTGCTGTGTGCTGATTTGTCCTAGTTACTGCCAAGTTCTTACCTCCTCCTTTAGTGATTTTATCATTTGTATTTTAATAAATAATGCTTGCCTGAAGATCAGAGAGTAAAACAGCCCCACTGGTCAGCCTTACAGACTAGGCAGTGGTAACACACACCTTTACTCCCAGTAGCTACACTAGTTTGCCATAGAAACTGGGTGATAGTGGTGCACACCTTTAATTCTAGCCCTAGAAAGGAATATAAGATGGGAGGAGCCAGCTCTCAGGCTCAATCTCATTCTGAGATTCCTGGAGGCAGGACCGCCATTTCTGAGGTAGAGGTAAGAGTCAGTGGCTGGCTGCTTTGCTTTTCTGATCTTCAGGTTAACCCCCAATATTCATCTCTGGGTTTTTACTAATTGTGCCACCTCCTTCCTCCTTTTGGCTACCAGGGACAAACTGCACCACAGTTCTCTAGTCTTTATGTTCTTTCCAGCTTTTTTCAGTCAGTTCTTAAGCTCTAGAAACTTACTAGATTGGTTGTCCATTACAATCAAGAGAGGACCTTTTGAGGTCCCATTATTCTCCATCTCTATGTACTAACAGACAGCTGGAAGACAGATGCTGGGCATTCAACTGCATCTCCTCTGTCTTCCCTACAGAGAATCACTCCAAGGAGTCTTCTGCTTTCACATCAGTAGAAAGGAAACCATGCCATCCCTAAGTTCACCACACTATGAGAGGGCTCTCTAGATAATTTTGTAGACAAGTAATTTCCACTAAGTACAAAGGTTTTCAAATAAATTTGTCCTTGAATAAATAATTTCATTTTTCTAATCCTATAAAGCCTATTACATGAAAAGTATTTAACTGTTGTGTACTGACTAAAATTGTTCCTTTAAAAAATGAACTAAAGGGGCTAGAGAGATTGCTCAGTGGTTAAGAGCACTGGCTGCTCTTACAAAGGACTGGGGTTCATTTCCTAACACCCATATAGTTGCTTACAACTACCTGTAACTCCAGTTCCAGGGGATCTAATTCCCTCTTCTAGCCGCTACAGGCACCAGACATGCACTTGGTGCACATACATACATGCAGGTCAAACACTCATACACAGAGATTAAAAATAAATCTTAAAAAAATCATTGAAGGGGCTGGAGAGATAGCTCAGTGGTTAAGAGCATTGCCTGCTCTTCCAAAGGTCCTGAGTTCAATTCCCGGCAACCACATGGTGGCTCACAACCATCTGTAAAGAGGTCTGGTGCCCTCTTCCGGCCTGCAGGCATACACACAGACAGAATATTGTATACATGATAAATAAATAAATTAAATATTTTTAAAAAAAATCATTGAAGCTGGGTATCATGGTAGCACATGCCTTTTATCTCAACATTCATGATGGAAGAAGAGGCAGGCAGATTTCTGAGTTCAAGACCAACCTGGTCAACTTAATGAAACCCTGCCTCAAAAAATTTTAATTATAATTTAAATAAAACTTAAGGCAATGAATTATATCTAAGCAGTGGTATATCACAGTGTTATTCAAAAAATCAATCCAAGTTTAAAATACTCAACAATGGGAGAATGATTACATGATTATCTATTTAGTGGCTGGAATATCACATGATCACTAATAATCAATTGCTTCATCAAAACTATGATCAAGTGAGGCACAGAAGGACAGGTCCCCGGATTAGCAAGGCTGAGAGACCCGCCACAGGAAAAGATCTAAGAGGAAGCACCCCATAAGCTAATAAGTATCTGCACATCACGAGATCAGAGCTTGTTGTTTTTACACTTTGGTAGATTCAAAAATCCCTAAAGTTCCCACCCTATTTCTAATAAACCGGTCTCCCTTTCCTACTGTCGCAATGGGAGATGCATGGTCTCCTTCCCAGCTCCCTCAGCTCCCCTTCAGCCAGCCACCTCTGCGGCTTACCATGGTTGACTGCCAGGACCTTCCGACTGTTCATCTTCACAAAGTCGGCCAGAGGCAGCTGGGCATGTTCAATCCCGTAACTGGACGCTTGTTTAAACGTGAGTCCCTGCAATACAAACACTGGGACTTAGATGCTGTGCAGTCTGTGAGAGTGTAGGGCTTTTGCAGGACTTCAGTGTAGACAACATTATCTGAAGAGCGTGTGGGTTCCAGTCCTGACAGTAAGAGGACCCAGGTCTAACCACCTCACTTCCCAGAGGAGAAGAAACGGCATTCCCAGCAGTTAGAAGCCTCTCAGTGGCAGAACAAGGAATCCCAGCGGGTCTGTTTTCTCATCTTTCCCAGCCCCAGCCCCATTCCTCACAGAGTTAAACTCTCCAACTGAATTCAGAGGAAAACACCATCACTGTTTCCGTGAGAGTAAAGTGTATAAAGGAAGTTCAGTTTCAGTCACACACTGAGGCACAAGAACAGCAGTGAAATGGAATCCTGACTGAAAAGCATTTCAACTGTCCTTATAGTTTATTTTCCCTTTCCATCAACTAAAAAACAAATAGGAATTTTGTATTTTCTCAAACATAAAATGCTTGAAGTCTATGTCTATCCCAGATGAAAATTCCCAGAAGGCCATGTAGGAAGTGTAAGCTGAATTTTCTCAACAAGTACTTAGCATATTGGAGGAAGGGTTAAAGATGAGAGGAGCCAGGGGCTTTTGGAGAAAACTAGCTTATTACAACATGAGCAGAGAATCTGCATAAATTATAAGCTAGACTGTTCCACTGAGAACAACAGAAAGGTTGGAGACAGGGTTCCTTTGATGTTCTAGAGTTGCTCACACAATGCCAAGTCACACCTGGCAACCTCAAGATTACGATTTAACAAATTCAGTTTCTCTGCCATATTACACTGTGGTGCTTCACAGCTGTGCAACCACTGCTGGACAGGCAGATGTGGTCACCCATGACATGGCAGAAACTGGATATACACACTGCTGCCGAAGAACACACAGTTCCTTCATATACTGTGCTGACAATATTCCTTTAGAAAGAAAGAATGAACTGAGTACGCATATAATAACGCTCTTGTCAGAAAGTGGAATTGTGCCACTTTTTATCTCCACAAAAACATGAGGTGAGGAAAGGAGGATAGGAGAGAAAAATAACTGGAGAAATCATATATTTAAAAACTACTACAGAGCTGGAGAGATAACTGCTCTTGCAGAGGACTGGGCTCATTTCCCAGCATCCACATGGTGACTCACTGCTTCTGAAAGTCCGGTTCCAGAGGTCATGACATTTTCTGACCTTCAAGGGCATCAGGCACGCACATGGTGCAGACACACATTGCAGGCAAAACATTCATATATATAAGGTAAAAACAACTTTTTAAAAAATTAATAAAAACTTCAAAGGCTTAGTACTTCATTAGCACCAGAGCCCGTAGGAACACAGCGCAGCATACACACGCAGGCTCGGCAGCAATCCGTCATCTCCAATAATCTGCTCTGCCACCTAGCATGGCCGACGTTAGGCTTCATTTCCTTGTTCCTGCACGTGTGGAACGTAGAAAACAACTGCACTGAGCTCCCTGAGCTGCAGGGTGGGTCAAGAAGGCAACGTGAAGCCCTTTGCTTTGCTTAGGTCACCACCATAGTGACAGGTGCTCGTTCCTAGGGCTCTGTCACTGTGAAGCACAGACGGAGGCAGAGCAGAGCACAGTACCTTGTGATGGTTGTGGTCCACCAACCCTCCAATCACATAGGCCTTTGACTCATCTAAGTCCTTCAGGACATTAGGAGAGTCTGACGTCAGATAAACCAGGTCTTCTTTCTTTATGAGTTCACTGTAGTGCTCTGGTTTGATGTGGATATCCTTCGAAAAGAAAAAGAGAATGAGTGTATAATATTAGCAGGATATGATGAAGGCTGACTAAAAATAATTATCCTCTTTTCCCAAGAGAAACCTGTCCAAAAGCATCTGAGAGTCCGAGAGGCTATTGCTAGAACAGCATTTAAAGTTCATAACCAATTCCTCACCTCACAGTGGTCACTGACTGCTCTACTGACCTTATTTCTTTGTCGGGGCCTCGGTCCCTAACTAATCCCACACACTGACGGCAAGCTACGGTCCTCAAATGTCACATGCCGTTATTCAGCCCTTTCCTGGAGGGTCAACGCCACACTCCTTAACTTAGGAACTCTTTCCTGACTATGGCACCAGCCCATTTTTCTCATTTATCTCTGCTCCAACAGCAAACAATAAGAATGTATTTTCCTGCCTTCTTGACCACAGTGTTCTCCAGACAAGAAATGCCTTTTCCGATTTCATCTCCTACGTGAATCAACAGAAGGAAACGCTTGCCAGCTTAATCAACTGAATGTGTCTGTTTCTATAAGGAGACAGACTTGAAAGCTTCTTGACCAAAACGGTCACTTCAGAGATACAAGACTGGGTAAGAGCTGCCAGCCTGGATTTTTCAAGTCACGTGAATCGCCTGAACGATGTTACCAGACCCTGACTTTTATACAATAATCTTAAAGAAAATCCACTGACGCAGACACTTACATTGTATGCTACTGATTAATATAATTCCTTTTCTGGACACAGTATGCGATGAACCTGACTCCTGCACTTAACAGTGACCTCAAGAAGCATCTGAGTAACCAGATGCCACTGAATCTGTTTTTCTCTAGAAAAGAAGGGTGTAAATATAAGCTTGGCAAGACACAAACTATAATGTATTCATTATCTCATAGAAGAGACACGCGTCTAAAAGACTTGCTAAGGGTAACCTTGCATATGTCCATATTATATGCTTTTAATGAATGCAGCTATTAGATTAGTAGGCACTAGGAGAGAAAGCTGGACCCCGAGAGCTGAAAACTGACAGTAAGCAAACATGTACAGGCACAGCACAGCACTCCTCCCAACAGAAGAGCACCCAGCCAAGCTGCCACATCTGCACCCAGCCAAGCTGCCACATCTGCACCCAGCCAAGCTGCCGCATCTGCACCTAGCCAAGCTAGCCGCACCGGTACCAAGCCAAGCTGACCACATTTTTACAGAAACCTAGAACACGGAAATTATATATCACAAACAAATTTTAAATCTGCTAGAAAAGTAAAAGTAAAAAATAAAAATAAAAAATAGATAAATTAACTTCAACATATTTTAACACACTATGCCCATGTCCTATCCCCGCCCCCCCTTCCTGATCCAGCAGGTATCTCACATTTACAGCACACGCCAACTCACGAGCCAGAAGCTCACATCTGAGGAGTTTACAGCCGCGTTTGGTGACTGGATTTAGATGTAGAGACACTCAAATTTTAGAGTAAGAGATATTTCTCTTATAAGGAAGTAGCTCTAAACTAACAGACATGACTTATGAGAGTGATTACTAATTGGCAGACACGTCATTCTCTCTCTCCGCTTCTCCCTGTGTAACTCTAGACACGGATGTAATGGCACACAGGTCTGAAGCACGGCATTTACTTAGATAAAACAGAGGCCTTCCAGCAGCATGAGAGAGGAATCACATGAGAGAGGACTGCTCCACTACCTTCCAGTTGACCCATCCTTTGTCATTTTCATTCATGTTCTTCTTCAGCTGACCTCCATGGCTTGTCAAATAAAACTGATGAGCAATTGGTAAGAGAAAAAGAAGGAAAATGATCCGATTAGTTCAAAATGTTACTTCCCTCATCACTCATCTGATCACCAATGGAAGGCAAAATATTTTTCACTGATTTAGAAAAAAAGAACTTGTGATCACCCCTGGAATAGGTGGTAGAAAGGACACGTGCTAACCCACTGGCTGCAGCATCCCAGCACCTCTTCATCCCTCTCTGCCATTGAGGACCACCCTGCAAACTCCCCCCCCTTGATCAAGTTCTCATCCACCTCCCCGGTAGGTGCTGCTGCTGCTATTATAGTTGTTAGTTTTGCTGCTGTAAAGCCTTCCCTGACACCCATTTTACAGCTGAATCAAGGATGCTGAGGGCCTTGTGAAGAAAAAAAAAAAAAAAGGTAAAGACTGTCACTGAGATAGGTGGAGAATTACAGGAAAACACAGTCCACACTGCCCCCATGTGGTGAGACACACACACGAGTGCAGCATTTTGGGCAGCTCTTTGGCTCGTCACATCTCTGAGGCAGTAGTCACAACAGCAGTCAAAAAGTCTCCACCATCACTTAAACTAAGCTTAAGAAATCCTTTTCAGAACTGTCAGTGACTCAAAAGGAAATGTAAAACAGACACACTGCTAAGAGGCCCAGCTGTACACATGAGTACAGGGGCAGCCTACCTCCCCTCCTTTCCCACTCCCCACAGCTGGGGGAGTCCAAAGCTGAGAAACTGGTGTGAAAACATACACATGCCCTAAAACAAGGACACCCAACTAGACAGCAGTGAGCAGACACTAAAATGTACAAGAGTGGTGATACAAGAAACCTCTAAGACTCTCTCTCAGGTAAGCGCAGCTGGAACAATCCATGCCTCTTGTCGTGGGAGAGGAAAACTGAGTTCTTTTCACCTTTCATACACACCTGCACAGGATGTGATGCTCGTCGGTTTTCTGCATAGCAACGTTGAATCTGCTTATGGAGCTTCTTAATATCCTACAAAATAGCACAATTTAAAAAACAGAATTATCAAAACCATCTAAGGCCATTCTGTGGTATTACAGGAATAGAATAAGCAGAAGGAATGGCTAGGTAGGCAAAAACTTTTTTTAAAAATGTAAAGGCAGCCGCAGAGGTGGTGGTGCATGCCTTTAATCCCAGCACTTGGGAAGCAGAGGCAGGCAGATCTCTGTGAATTTGAGGCCAGACTGGTCTATAAAGCTAGTTCCAGAACAGCTAGGTAAATACAGAAAAACCTTGTCTCAAAGTACCACTGTTATGATAGTTTTCATTTGATTTTCCTACATACTGATAAAATTGCTATAAGTTAACGTGTCCTGTCCTTTAAAGTCTCTATCTATTCAAAATGCTCGTTGACGCTGTCTTAACAGACAACAAAAATACCTTCTTTCTAGACCATACTATTTCCACGCTTTACCCCAGTATCACTGGTAAAATTCAACATTTAAAACAAAATGTGTGTTTGCACGCTTGGTATATGTATGTGCACCATGAAGATGCAGTGCCTTGGAGGCCAGAAGAGGAGGGTCAGATGCCTTGAAAGTTCCACATGGCTGTGAGCCACCACATGGATGCTGGGAACCAAACCTGGGTCCTATGCAACACCAGCAAAACAGCACCAACATGGACAACCAAATCCACTGAAAACCTGAGAACGTTTGGGAAGGAAGTCGAGACACAAAAGAACAGAGTTAAGCACTAGCATTTTCTCAGGTGGGCTCTATTTGCTAGAGGCAAGTGTGTTTCATTTAAGAGAGGCTTCCTGACTCAGCTTTAGCTAAAAAACCTTGCAGCTTTGAAGAGGCCCCAACACCAAACACAACAATAGTGTTTATGAATAGCTGACAGCATGTTTCTTGGTTGTTGGCAGAAACCTTTAAACTCTAGAGTTGTGGCAATAAAGTACCTCCGCCATGAAGCTAGACTCTCAGAAAGCTAAGGAATGGGGTGGATCCAGCAGTCAAAGCCACGGTTTTAATCCTAGCCATATTGCTTAGCAAATTAAAGACTCATGTGGTCAGAAAAAGAGAGGTATATAGTAAAGATAGATTCAGGTGGAAAAAACCTCTAAAATGTTTATAGTGTGTTTAAAAATATATGTAGGCATGGGAGAGAAAAGAAAAAGGACAAAATTCTTTAAAAAAAAAAAAGAAAGAAAAAAAAGATGAAAGAAAGAGTAGTTGGGTGTGGTGGCATACAACTTTAATCTCAGCACTTGGAAGACAGAAGGAGGGGGATCTCTGTCAGTTCAAGAACAGCCTGGTCTACAGAGTGAGTTCCAGGATAGCCAAAGATACACAGAGAAACCCTGGCTCAAAAAACCAAAAATTAAAAATAAAAGAAGTAGAGTTTAAAAATAAAGCCATGTAAAGATGGAAAATACACAGAGAGTCTGGATCCGTATGTTATTATGTTCTCTTTGAATTGTTTGATGGCTGGGGAAGGAACAACAGCTGCTAAAAGACATTTGATTATAAATGCTGCTGATTAATCCAACATATATATTTTGAAAATGCTTTGACTTCAAAATTTAAGTCAAAAGATATGTTACTTTGGAGAAGAGGATTTGCTTTTGTTCCCACAGGAAATGAAAGGTTGTGGATTCATTTATCGGTCAGGACTTGACTATATTCCTAAATTTTCTTTAGGTCTGAATAAGATTACCAATGCTCCCAATTAGCATGAAGTAGCTAGAAAACTATGCCCACATTCCAAAAAAATGAATTATGGATGTTTGTCTTTGTTTAGAGTGTTTTGGTTTCAAGTTCTTATGGATAATGGTCAGGAAAACGTTAAACAAAGGAGATTAGATTCAGAGTTCTTGTTCTGAAAAAAAAAATGGCAGGGGAAGTACTGTCAGACAATGGTCTTGTACCCTGTAAAGATTTGTCACTTGTATTGGTTTAATAAAACACTGATTGTCCAGTAGCCAAGCAGGAAGTACAGGTGGGGCGACCAGAGTAGGAGAATTCTGGGAAGAGGAAAGAATCAGTCTGCAGCTGTCACCCAGACACAGAGGACGTAAGATTGGTAAGAATGCTTCACTGATAAAAGGTACCAAGCCACATGACTAGCACAGACAAGAATTAGGGATTAATGTAAGATGTAAGAATTAGTTAATAAATGGGGACTTTGGGAGAGGGTTGAAGGGGAGGGGAGAGGCAGGGAAGGGAACAGAGAAAAATGTAGAGCTCAATAAAATCAATTAAAAAAAAGAATTAGTTAATAAGAAAGCCTGAGCTAATAGGCCAACCAGTTTATAATTAATGTAGGCCTCCGTGTATTTCTTTGGGTCTGAACGGCTGCAGGACCAGATGGGACAGAAACCTCTGTACATATACATAAATATGCATATACATATCAAAGCTCTTAATTTAGGAATAAGAAATTTTGAAAAACTTAAGATACAGTTTAATACATCTGTAATATTACATATGAGAATAAGAGTGATTTAGCCTAGTTCAGATAAAGGAACCGTGTGATACCTTTAACACCATCAAATCATCGAAGCTACAGTCGATGATAAGGCGGAGGCTGCTGTGAACCACGTTTCTTCGAATGCGCTTCCTGTCACTTCCATCTGAGCCGGATTCCAGCTGACACTGCCGTTCTAATTTCTTTCTCTTGCGCTTTTCTTTTCGTTTTTCCCTAAAATTTGTAAACAAAACATTTTGTTATTTGTTTATTTAGACATTCACAAGACTTCTAATTAAAGAAAAGACTGATCATGTTTGTAAACAGGCATGGTTCTAGGAAACACCTCTTCTGTGGGTACAAGAATCAGATAGCAGCTTTATTTGCTTTATTTACTGCATGCAATAACTACACATGGAGGAAATGACTTTGTAACGACAATATAAACCTTTCTCTAATGAATAACTAAATATATTATTCAACAGTTTCATTACTGGTACTATACTATGCCTAAGAAAAACCTAAGAGTTAAAAAAACAAAAAAATGAAAAACTTAAAGATTTATGAAGAATTTTACTTTCATAACTCATCCCCTAAAACAATAATCTGGTTCAATAATTAGAAATACTAAAAGAAAATTTCACTAAATTTACTAAATGAACAAAAATAAAAGACTAACTTTTTCTACTCTCTTATAAGTTTTGACATTAGACAATGGCTATAGCCTAGATGCTTTCACGATAACCTGTTTTAGCCACATCTATGTCGGGCCAATGTTTGACCTTCCTGTGTTGTTGTTTTAACCCATATCTAAGACACAGATGTGGGCTCCCTTGTCTCAGCTATTCCAACGGGTGTCCTGCTGTCCAGGCAGTTTAAGGAGAGAAAAGACGCTGAGCCTAACATTATCAGTATTGCAAAAAATGAAGTCATAGTTCAAAACACGTGCAGTTTTAACAGCAACTCAGTGTTGGCTCATAGCACGCATAACCTTAGTTTTTCATGGCTTTGGTTTTAATGAAGACAGCTACCGACAGGAGCCGACACCCCGCTACTGAATGAGGTGCAACCTCCTCTGAAGTACTTGTGCAGTGCACTTGCGCAGTACCTGCTGCTGAATGAGCCGCAGCCTGCTCGGAAGTACGTACTTGCGCAGTTCTCGCTGCTCTTCCCACTGCTTCTGCTTCAGCAGCTTCTTCATCTGTCGTTTAGATACTGGCTCAGTCCCCGCGTCTAGTCTTGGCTTCTGCCCCTCCTCTTCGCTCACACCTGGCTTTCTCTCCATGTTAGGCGTCTCAAGAGTTGCTGGCAGCATTTCAGATGACATACTTGTTGTTTCTGAAAACTGGGAAAGCAACATGTTTTACATGAACAGATAATTTACAAACACAAAGCAAAATAACCCAAACGGCCAAAAGATGCCAACAAATGTCAAATTCTATTGGTAATAAAAAAATACCAATTTAGATAGCAAAATTCCATTTATTGGCAAGAATCTTTTACTACGTAAAACATGAGTTAAATACCATTTGTTGGCAGCACTGGTAGAGGACTGAAGAAGCAGTGTTTACATATACTACTGAGGTCAGCATACGGTCTTTCCAGAGAGAAGGTTGTGTTTTGAGAGCTGTAATCCACCAATACTGCCCTAGTTAGCTTCAGCTGTCAAGCTGACATAGCCCAGGGTTATGGGAGGAAGGATCAATAAGGAGACTGCCCAGATGGTATTTGTCTGTGGCCAGATCTATGAGAAATTGTCTTATGGTTTATTGGTGGGGAAGGGGCCAGCCCACTGTGAGTAGTTCCATCCCTAAGCCTGGTCCTGGGCCACATAAAAAAGTTAACTAAGCATGAGCAATGGAGTCAGGCGGCGTGCAGCATACTCTGGCTTCTGCTGGAGATCCTCCCATGACCTCTCTCAATAATGAACTGTGATCTATAGTAACCAGAGACACCCTTCTCACATTCTTTCAAAGTACAGTGGGACATTAGTTGAGATTTAGCTGATTCTTATTTCATACTGACAGGAAAAATGAGTAGATATGGAAATGAGAGTATTATCAAACAGTTCCTGTGTTTGATAGTGTATCACCTAACTTAATAACCTCATGAGAGCTGACTGTAGTTAAAAATAAGCCATCATGAGATGATTTATTCAGAATTGAAAAGGCATTAAGTCATTCCTATGAAACAAGGCATTATAAACAAATCTAGCATACAGAATATACTCAAAATACTTAGCTGATTAAAACGACAAATGAGCCTGACAGTGGTGGCACACACCTTTAATCCAAGTACTCAGGAAGCAGAGGCAGGCAGATCTCTGTGAGTTCAAGGCCAGCCTGGTCTATAAAGCAAGTTCTAGGATAGCCAGGACTACACAGAGAAACTGTTTTGAAAAACCAAAGAGAGGAAGAGAGAGAGAGAGAGAGAGAGAGAGAGAGAGAGAGAGAGAGAG
>NC_022022.1:32293937-32304692 GCF_000317375.1 Microtus ochrogaster | reverse complement strand
GGGAGGGAGGGAGGGAGGGAGGGAGGCTGTGTCCACCAGGAATGACATCACCGATGCTCTTGAATCACAGTGGTTGTGATCTGCGAGATCTGCACAACACTGTGTCATCAGTACTCTTGCATGGAGCGGGAGGAAGGCCCCAGCCCACTCTGAGATCTCTACCCAGTTAACAGTTGGCAGGGGGAGGGCATCATGAGACCCTACAGCTATCTGCAGTTAATGGTTGCTGAGGGGAAAAGGGAGAGAGATTTTCTTTAGTGTTGTTGCAGAATTAGTACAAAGATGCCCATGCTCCTGTACATACCATGCTCCTGAAAGGAACCCTAGTTAAACATGAGAGAGAAAGAGAAAGTATGGTGTTATGACTCAAACCCAGCACTTCCCAGCACTTCCCTTAAGGGTGGGGGTTCTGAAGGGACCATGCTGACTGCACACTGTTGACAGATGGTGCTAAAGCTATTAAACTCAAAAATGTACAGGAATAAGGGAAAAGCAAGACTCATTATAAACATGCAAACTTAAAAGCAAAACTAGGACAGACGCCAAAGCTACACAGAGAAACCCTGTCTCAGAAAAAAAAAGCAAAACTAAAATCCACAGGGAAACATTTTATGAAACAAATGTCTAATTTCTGTTTATCCATGGCAATATTTTTCAGTAGTTCTCAATGTTGTTCAGAAACCTGAAGTGCTGTGAAAAAGGCATGTTTTCTCACTCCCCTACACCAGGGGGCGACTTCGTCTTTCACATCTAAAATGTCTCAAATTTAATTTGACCTATCACAGAATGGTGACGTTTTTTTTGAACAGCCTATCGAAAAATAAATTAAGAAACATGAACTAGTCCTAATATTAATTGATCTTAGCGATTCTCGAAACGTTGTGCTGAATGGGTTTCCTAAGCTTTAAATAAGCCAGACGCATTGAAACACAAATTCGTGAAACGCAGATAAAACACTAGCCGGCTATCTTATTTTGGCTAGACTTTACCAAGACAGCGTCCGCTCCGACTGTCTACCACACAATAAACACATTGTGTACGAATCTGCTGCAATTATCTGTTATGCAAAGCATGCACTTTTGAGCATACTTTGTTTTTGTCTGGGTCATGACGTAAGTCTCTATAGCAGAGCCTGGAATTCTCCCTGACCGGCAGTGATGCTCACGGTACATTTTCGTCCACGAAGACAAGTTAATCAAGTATTTAAGAACATTTCATAGAAAGTATAGAATCTAAGTGTGAAATTTTACTGGAGCACAATTTAAAAAATGGATGGCTAATTCATGGATCTAGGTTATAGATGGGATTATAAAACGCAGAACTGAACGATGACTAAGGGTATTTGGTGTGCGGAAAGCATACACCATCGAAGGCCAAAGACAAAAACATCAGCTGTTATTACGTCCTCTAAAACAAAACCCTCGTGGCTTTAAAGTTTTGTTTGCGGGAATTGCCAAGTTGCAATACCGGCAGAATCGAATCAACGACCTGCCGGTAATAGGTTTTATTCTGTTTTGTTTTTTAACATGTTGGTCAGTTCCGCAGTAAAAACAGCCCTTTGTTCGGTTGTCAAAGCCCTTTGCCAGGCTTGGGAGAAAATCTTAAAAGACAGTTTTGTTCCGTTTTTTAAAGTGATAATCCCCTACTAGTCTCTTTACACCTCTGCACAAATAGCCACATTTCAAACACGAAGTATTTCAGTGACATCAGGCAACTCGTGGATCTTAAACTCATCCTCGGCTCACCACGAGGCTCGGCCGCATCTGCAGCAACCGGCCCTCGGCTCCCTACATCCGGCCGCAGGGGAGAGGAACGAAGAGCGGCAGGGACCGCGCCTGGCCCGCTCTCTAACAACGCAGCACGGCGACGGGCGCGCCGCAGACTCCACATTTCCCTTCCTGTCCCACTTCCGGCGCGGACCCCCATGAACAACAGATTCCCAGAGACTCCTCGGCCTAGGGCGCGCGCACACACAGGCCCGCGTGCGCGCCCCCGGGGAGCCGTGCGCGCACGGACGCACGCAGTCGACCAATCAAGAAGGCCGCGGGGGAGCGGCGTGGGACGCGCCACCTAACGTCACTTCCTCGGAGACCAGGTAACTACTTCCCAGGCTGTTGCCCTCTCCCCCCGGAAGCCGTGATTGCAGCGGAGGGCAGCGTGGTTTCGCGTTCCTTTGGCATCCGAAAGGATACCGAAGAGCAGCCGCGCCACAGCCGTAGCGCCATATTTACCAAGCCGCGGGGCCGCTGGGGAAAGCCACGGTGTGGTCAGTTAGCCTTTCTGAAGTGCCCGCCGCTCCACGCCTCAGTCCTCTTCCAGAAACTTCAACTCCCAGAGGCGGTGGTTGCACGCCTGGTTACGCACTTACGGCTTACGTCATCGAGCTGCGCCAATTACATACTTAAGTTGAGGAAGGGGAGGGGCTTGCAGGGGGCGGGGCCAAGGCCTGGGTTTTGTTGAAGAGCGAGTAGCCAGCGCGAGGTGTTTTCCGTTGGCAGGCGCTGAATTGGTACTCGCTCTCGCTTTGTCCATGTGTAAGATCGGGTCGGGAGAGGAGGAGAGCCCCACTCATAAAAATTAAAATACGAAACAGACGAAATGCTTTTATTCTTTCGGTGTTGAGAGGATGATCTGTTGCCCGAATGATTTCTAATTTATGTAGAAGAGGTTGCCAGTATCACATAAGTTTTCCCAAGTGGAAAAAAGTTAAAAGTGAGGTTCTTGGTAAAAATGCATTGAAGTTGGGAATTTTAAGGATATATATATATATATCCTTAAATTTTAAGGATATATATATATATATATATATATATATATATATCCTTACTAAAAACATACGCATTACACTCCATTCTTTGAGGTTTTCCTATGCTATTTTGTGAAACACTCGTGATATCTCATCGTTTGTAACATTTGACCTTATATAATCCTTTTGCTAAATATAGAACAAGTCAACTGAGGGGGGGAAAAAGCAGTTATGCAGATTGACCCTTTTTTTAAAAAAAAAATTGACATTTTTGATTGATGACTATTGTAGAATTTGGAGATAAAAACAATTTTCAAACTTTTAAATAGAAGATTGCCCTTTCAATATTGAAAGAACCATGATGTAGGTTGTTCTTGATCCTTGCCCCTTGGACATGGTTACATGCTCTTAGATAAAACTGAAATGTCTCTGAATTTAGGGGCAAGACTGAAGTCTTTCTTTAAAATCTCGGGTTTTATTTGGGATGTGAGCCAGGGTTCTGGTGTGGATCTCGAATCTACAAGATTTCTGTTAACTGAGCATGGCGTGAAACCTGGATCGGTTGTGATCTGTTAGTAGGACATCTTTTTTCAGCTGCCTCCATATCAGGGCAGAGAGTAGCTGAGGAAGGATTAGTAACTGGATAGGGAGCTCTTCGCATGTAGGTCGTTAGATCCAGGCTGGCATCACAGTGTGCCAAGTCTTTGAGCAGCTGTTCAGTTGCCCCTGTGGGATCTGTTTTATAAATAATGATACATTTTTAGAGGCAATGCCTAGCATCCTGGATGTTTAAAAGAGTCTTTAAGTTAGGAGGAAAATCCTCATTTTAATGACGTTAGCAAAATTTGACTTAGTTATTTGATTTTGTAGTTGCAGAATCAATCTGAAGTGTGTAAAAAAAAAAGTACCAACAAAAGCTGCAGAAAGACAGCAGCATATAAAAAGGTGTAAGGTAAGGTCATGTGATATGAAGCAGTCATTGATTTATAAGGCTCATGTTTATTAACAGCCATGGAGTTTGTCTTAGGATTTTCTACAATGACTAAATGTTATTTTTGTCCTAACGGCTCCAGAAGTGAGTGTATACTTAAGATGCTTATA
The DNA here is from genome assembly GCF_000317375.1 of Microtus ochrogaster. Lineage (NCBI taxonomy): Eukaryota > Metazoa > Chordata > Mammalia > Rodentia > Cricetidae > Microtus > Microtus ochrogaster. The sequence continues at coordinate 32,300,845 of NC_022022.1, read as the reverse complement.
GATATAAAGGAACAGGTGAATGTTTCTTGAGCACATGGTTTCAGAAATCTTGTGATTTTTGCTCCATCTTGGAAAATAAGGAGTTTCCAAATGTAAAGAAAGAAAAAGAATTTGCAACCCTGGAACCAGTGAAAGCAAAGACCAAAACGTGAATGTTTCACCCAATGGCTGAAAAAACAGTGGGTAGAACACGGAAGGAAGGAGAAAGGATAGCTCTAAAGATGTTTCTTTTTTGAGCAATGGTAGAAATACAATTCCATTGACTGGGTCATGTAGAGAACACTAAAAGGAAATCGTACTTAAAAAATTAGCAAGTTTGGATTTGAATATGTGTGGAATCTGAGGGATCTGCAGGCATCTAAATAGAGACAGACTTAAAACCTTAAGGATAGCAGACCTTAAGTTTTTTTTTTTTTGTTTTTTTGTTTTTTTTGTGGTTTTTCGAGACAGGGTTTCTCTGTAGCTTTGGTGCCTGTCCCGGAACTAGCTCTTGTAGACCAGGCTGGCCTCGAACTCCCGAGTGCTGGGATTAAAGGCGTGTGCCACCATCGCCCAGCCAGACCTTAAGTTTTGAAAGAGAAGCCAGAAGTTGAAATTGTGTGAAATCTGGTTTCTAGGTATTGAGATTGCTTTGCTTTTTAAAATATTGAGAGGCCATTATAGAAAATAGTCCAAAGGTTTCTAGAGAAGTTGAAAATAAAACTACATACATAAATCTGGAAAATGGTATCACTGCCTCGTAGATATCTGCTCTACTACATTCATTGTAGCATTCCCCATCACCAAGACAGGGAATCTAGTATCTGTCTCTGTCAGCAAATGAATGGATTAAGGAACTATTAAATATGTACAACGAGCTGTTAGTCCTGAAAAACAAAGACCTTGCCCTCTGCCTAAGTATGAATGAGCTTAGAAGACACTGTGCTGTGTACTAAGGTAAAGTACTTTGTGTTCTCACTTGTGTGGAAAATAATATTCAGGTATGCAGAAACGGAATAAAGCAGCAGTTATGAGGAAGGGGATGCGCAGGGGAGGGGAGGAAGATGCCTGTCAAAGTAGCGTGTCTAGATAAACAAGTCGAGAGTGATTGCTTAACCTGAGGACTGTAAGCCACAGAGTTGCTCTGCAGTTGTTCTCATACTAATGAAGTGGTTCTAACGGCTCTCGTTGCAAAGGAAGCAGACAAGTTGGTTGACTGAAATGATGGCTATGTTAATTTGCTTCACCATAGCAACCTCTTTACTATTCATATCTAGCCCATAGCATTGTGTTGTATGCCTTGCAATGACATTTATGGAGAAAATAGAGTTTATGTGATTTAATCACAAATAAATATTGAGCAGCCTAAATAAATCATATCTGTGTACCGCTTTCAGACAATTGGCAGCCAGTTTAAGTTGGACCACAGATTGTAAAGTAAGAAGAGAGCTGCAGATAGAGCAGAGTTTTAGGACACAAAACATGGTAATAAATGCAATTGTGAGCTTCTCCATATGTTTGGCCACATTGGACAGACACTAAAAATTCCATTTTTGTCAACCTAGTTATGACTTTAAGTCTGAGTACTCTTCACAAGTTGGGAATGGTAGGTGGGGTCAGAGTAACACTTGTGACTACTTTAATTTTAGACTAGAGAGTCCAAATGGAATCAAATCGAAAGCCTGACTTGAAAGTTGGCTAAAAAGAAGAAACAGCTTCTCAACTATATTATTTCAGCTGGCATTTTGGTTGACTTAGAAAATAGAGAAAATTTTAAAAGATATCTTAAAGCACCTTGTAATCCATGAATATTGAAGATGCCAGAAAAACGCCTTTGGGAGGAACGTCAGCAAACCCCCTGAATGTCTTCGTAGAAACAAGTGGAGCAGCCAGTGTGGCCAACTGCCTCAGACCGCTGTAACTAGGCACAAAAGAACCTGAGAGCCCTGACAACAGGAGGGCCACTGCCGCGAGTTTGCTACAGTGTAAGGGATGCTCCTGACACCCACAGGATATGTGGCAGGTGGTCTAGCAGACTCTCCAGTCCAAGGTGAGTGTAGAAGACTGAGCGGGAAGCTCTGAAGATGCCACTGTGGAATTTGTAAAAACCTGTGTATGGGGCCACCGCTCTGGGGCTAAGCCCAGCACTTTGGAGAAACTGCTTGGGTCTAAATTGAACAGGAGCAGAAGACAGGAAGAGAAAAAAGCAAGGCCAGATGCAAGTGAAGGAAGGGCAGAGATGAAGATCATGACACAGGTCCTTGTGTGCCATTTTACCAAAGTGACAGAAAGCTGTTTGTAGTCATGAGAGTAGAAAAGCAGTTTTACCCTCTCCTTAAAAGTACAGATAATGCCCAGCCAGCAAGATGGCTTAGTGAATAAGGATACTTGCTGCTAAGCCCGAGAACCTAAGCTCAATCTCCAGGACCCACATGGTGGACGGTAACTTGACTCCTGAAAGTTGCCGTCTGACCGCCACACAAGCTCCATGGCCTAGGCACACTCACAGTAAATGTTTTTAAGAGTATTGCACAGGATTATGGTTGGATTCCAGTTAAAGGTGCAGTAATACAAAATTAACAGTGAGGCAGATAGAGGCAGGAGACGACTATAACCAGTATTTCACACTAAACATGGAGACGTTTTTTAAGTGGTAAAATATGAACAAAACAAAAAAAAATAGTTGAGAAAAGAATAATTATTAAAAAGTGCTTGTATGCAGAAGACATGCCCAAAGGTCTAGCCAGTGAAATCAACAGAGAAAGAAAAGAAGCAAAATTCAGATGGCATGATTGTCTCTCTATATAAAAAACCAAAGGTTTCCTAAATCCTCATTTCTCTAATTCACAAGTAGAGCAGAATTTTAGGACAAAAAGTTAACACACAAAATCCAGTTGGCCTGCGTGCCGGCAATGAATGGTCTGATCTTGAAATTAAAATGCTTACCCCACCTTGTGACTTAGCTAGAAAGCTAGTAAATTTGTAAAGAGCCTAAAGGAGGAATCTGAAAGGCTGGGGGAAAACCCAGGATCTAAGTAAATTCAGAGATGTTCTCAGGTACTAGAAATTCAAGACCCTAAGAACATGCTATCCATACTTAGGTATTTATTATTTTCATGAATAAAAGAAACCAGAAAGCCCTGGGGAAATACCTGATTCTAGGAATTGTAGGAAAACACAGAGGGTGAGCCAGCAGCCTGTGAACACTGGAAACTCAAACCTAAACATGCCAGTGGGGTTAGCCACTGGAACACAACAGCAAAACCCTAAAGGACTTGTGAGTGTGTGTATGGGGGGAGGGGTGTGTGTGAGTATTCACTTGTATATGTGGGTGTGGATGTTTGTGAGTTCACAAGCACTGTGTGTGTGTGTGTGTGTGTGTGTGTGTGTGTGTGTGTGTGTGTGTGTAGAAGTCAGAGGTCAACACCAGGTATGTTCCTTGGTGGCTCACCACCTTACTTTTTGAGGCAGTCTCTCACTGAATCTGGAGAGCAACTATTGACTAGACCGGTTGGCCAGCAGGTCCGCAGGATCCTCCTTCCTCTTCCTTCCCATACTGGTTTGCAGCTGAGCACAGCCATTCCTGACCTTTTACGTGGGTGCTGGGGATGTGAATTCATGTTTTCATGCATTAGAGACTAAGCCGTCTTCCTAAATCCCTGAAAAAAACTCTGAATGAATAAAAAAAAAATAAGCAATTATAGCAAGATTAAATAAAGTAATATTGGGCTATGGCTCAAAGTATAAAGTATCTGTGAGTTCTAATGCAAAGGATTAAGTAAGTAAGTGGGCAATAGAAGACAAGAAACGTGCCAAAGAAACCCTATTAATTCATGTCACTGCTCCATGCTAGGGATGAATGCGGCTCCCTTTTTAAAGAGGGGGGGTTGAACATACTACTTTCTTCCAAAGAGTCTAGAGTAAAGAATGAGAATAAAAAAATAAGAATAACTGTACATGGGGAATTCTGACAACTCCAGTCAGTCAGGGACTTAAAGCAACCATACCACTAATAGAACACATTGATCATCACAAACTGTGATAAAAATAAGCCTTGAGCTCTGTGGCCCTCTGCTGGAATAACTACAGTTAATAGTCCAGAGTTTCAAATCGAAGAATTTTTACAAAATACTAAACAGGATTCCTCAATATTGCCACAGCCAAGGAGAACCCAAGGGGACATGGCTCCCACATCCTGATTTCAGCGAATGATACTCTTGTAGAGGTTCTGACTTCCAAGCTAGAGGATAAATCCTGTTGTTCTAAGCCAGTAACTTGATTGGACAGCTACAGAGTTAGCACAGTGCTCTCCAAAAGTTCTGGGAAACTCTTTAAGCACTGTCCCCAAATACCATCTTCTGCACTCTATCCCTCATCTCTTGACCAATACTAAATATTTTATAACTTTTTTAATACTTGCTTTAGAACTATTGGCTTCATTTCTGCTGTAAATTAATTTATTTGTTTATTCCTATAAATAATTGGTCTGTAAACGTAATTGTACACCTTTAAAAGAAATTGGTGCTTCTACTCGACATTTTATGTTAGGTTTGAAATTTCCATTTTAAAAAGTACAATAAAATTATTTTGTTATTCATTCGTTATCATTTTATCAAAATTAAATTTTTATTTTTTTTATATGCATCTGTTGAAATCACTAGTTCTCTTCAGTCTGTCAACCTAGTTCTGAGTGACCAGACATAGTATTAGAATCCTTTTAGGTTAGTACAATGCACAAGGTTTTTCAGATTATTGACAAGTATGTGTAAATGTGTTTATGTATGTTTGCTTAATTCTGTTTTGAAAAAAATGACTGTTTTTATCTTAGATTCCAAATCTCTCATACTTACACCTCAATTTTACTTTCATTAAAGTTAGTAATTTAATATTTCTTTATTTTGACAAAGAAAATCTTTAAATATTTGTTAAAATGGTATATATATTCAAGCATGCCTTGTCACCAAACTATAAGAATGTTCTTAACAGAGTATGTGCCTCAGGATTCCACCAAAGTTCTAAGTCCCTTACTACATTAAAAATGCCATCACACTTTCAAACAGGATGAGCTTTTCAGAGTGATTCAGCGTGTCCTGAGTTTTCTTTCCTTTTCCTCCTGCCCTCCCTCAGTGCCACACTCTTCCCAAGAGCAGATCAAAGTGTTCTGATGACACAGATAGACTTTTTTCTCAGGGCTATCGTACATCCTGACTTGCCACATCTATATCTAATAGGGTAACTCATTTCCTCTAACCTTTAGTGGGCTAAAGTTCATTTATCTTCTAATCTAGGGAAATAAGTTAACTCCTAACAACCTATGATACTCAACAGAACACAGCTGTACTTTGAAATCAATAAGCCATCTTTAATTTCATATCTTCCTCCTTTGTCAAGGCAACATAGTAGTGTGAGGGCTGGGTACCACCAAAGGGGTTTGTAGCAAAAATGTTATTTTGAAACGTATTATCTGAGCCAGGCAGTGGGGGGGGGGGGCTCACCTTTAATCCCAGCACTTGGGAGGCAGGGACAGGTCATTCTAGGATGAGTTTGAGGCCACCCTGGTCTACAAAAGCAAGTTCCAGGCCAGCCAGGACTGTTACATAAAGAAACTCAGTCTTAAAAAAACAAAAATAAACAACCCAAAAAAACAAAAACAAATAAATAAAAAACAAAACCAAAAAAACCAAGCATATTATCTGCTTCTGTGCTGACTAGTATAGATGGGTGTCTCCTTGAAATTTAGTGTGGAGTACCCTTCACAGAAACATGTATTGTTTAAACTTCCATATTAAATCGTATAGTCTTATGCAAGGACATCTCCTTTAACTAATTAACAACATTATCAATTTTATTCCAAGTTCAAAAATTCAAAGATATTATATCTCTCATTTTAAGGTTCATTTTTCTATGTTCCTCAAAGTAGTTTTAATCAATGAGCCTGAGCCAAGAGGAAATGGTTGCTGTGGTAACCAAATGTAAACTGTGGTACGGACACCGGTTTTTGGTATTTTATGCCATGCTGTCAATCTTTGCTCCCTCGTGTGCCATGCGAACACTGGTGAGTTCAGGAGACATCGCTCACATGTACTGTACGCGGTTTGCTCTGTGTACTAGTGCGGCAAAGGCTGGGGCTTTCTGCCATTCTCAGTTCACCTCAGCGAAGCAGTCTTGAGACACCTTCTCCAATGCCTTTGTAAAAAGAGAACCATATACGCCAACTCTAAAAGGATGGTATTAGGGCCAACAGAAGCGGCCTGTTTGTATGCCTTGTGTTGAAGCGATTCCTGAATGTCGTGTGTTCTAGTGGAAATCAGATGCTCAAAGGAAACAGCTCTCCCCTGATTAGGTAATAGTGATATGCTTTTATTGGTTGGACTCTGATCCAAACGCCTGACATCGACTAGAACTTTACCCAAAGAGACACGTATCACACACCACACAGTCTAGCGACAGCTGTAAATATATATGATTGTGACTCGGAGGTGAAAATACAAGACGGTTCTCAAATATTAGAGTAAGATTCAAAATAGGTCTTGATTGACAGAAATATGTATGAAGCACAAATGACTAAAAGGACTGACTTTCTGTGTCTACCCATCAAATGCTGTGGGCACTTCGGGGATCTATTAAAATCCAAGCAAAGCTAGAAAGACCTTGTGGCGTGCATGTTTAATCCCAGCACTTGGGAGGTAGAGACAGGAGGATCACTGTGAGTGAAAAGTCATCCTGTTTTACACCCGGAGTTCCAGGTGTAAAACAGTTCCAGCCAGGGCTGCATAGTAAAGCACCATCTTAACAAACTAAAGGAGCAACAGCATCAGCTAAGCAGAAAGGAAGTGCAAAGACTTTCGCCTTACATTGTGTATGGATAATTTTTCCCGGTAAAGCTTCGTGTGTGTGTGTGTGTGTGTGTGTGTGTGTGTGTGTGTGTG
>NC_022022.1:32279708-32293423 GCF_000317375.1 Microtus ochrogaster | reverse complement strand
GAGAGAGAGAGAGAGAGAGAGAGAGAGAGAGAATGCCCTTGTCAGTCTGGCCCCAGAAAAAGTGGTGACAACAAATGAAGTTTAACTGTCAAGAGGAGATTAAAATAATTTTCACCTTTCAATTTTGCGTATGAAAACACACTTCAAAGGAAATGCTTCAGTTTGGAGATTTTTCAATTTTACATTTCCTTTTGCAGTCGTATTGCTTGCTATCTTTTACCTAAGCTGTCTAAAAGACTTAAGCTCCAGGTTAGAGGAGAACCCATTTTAAACGTAAAACATGGCCATGAGTGTCTTCATAGACATTCCAATAGCACTTGCCACCAGAGTTTCTCCTACCTCCCCTCCACACCCACACACCATGCCATTTCACTTATGTTTCTGTCAGGACTTCTGTCAGGAAGTTTCTGGTGACAAGTATTGGCCAGGTCAGCTAGTGTGGCTTTACCTGGACAAGGGCATTCACTATAATGAGGTTTCCTAACTAATATTCTGTTGCAAAAGTGGTGAGGACTGGGACTCATCCTCTGAATCTCTTCTTGGAAATGCAGCTCAGAAAAGCCAGGACTTGGGTCCGAGGACCCAAACAGGTGTCACTTGTTGGTACAAGCAGGGGTCTGCTGTGGTGGCCTCGGCTGGCCTATTAACACCTTAATGGTGGCCTTCCTGGTTTGCTTCAACCTCTGCCGTTTCACATAGTAAGAACAGTCAGCCACATTGCAGGGATGACGGTCTAACACAATATTATCTTTGTCAATGGTGGTATGACAGTTCAAATTATAAAACTAAGTAATTTCTATAATGGTTTATGAATAGTATAAAATTCAAAAATAAGTCTGGTGGTGGTGGCACATGACTTTAATCCTGGCACGGAGAAGGCAGAGGCAGGTGGATCTCTGTGAGTTTGAGGCCAGCCTGATCTACCAACTAAGTTCCAGGGCAGCCAGGGCTACACAGAGAAACCCTATTCAATCAGGTTCATTGGGGTTGGGGCTAATTGAACCACACCATGTTTCCATTATAAACTAGGGAAGAATTCAAACAGTCAGTTAATGTTCTAGCTTTGGTGATGATTTTGTATTTGAGCAGAAAAGTACCACAACCAGGTTTTCTTTGCTTTGTTTTTTCTTTTGTTTTGTTTTGTTTTTGTTTGTTTCTTTTGTTTCAGCAGGGCTCCTGGGTGCTTCTGCATTTACACATTTGTAGGACTGTAGACAGGTTTAGTTTGGCTCTCAAGATATGAACTTTCTTGGTTTTCCCTCTTGAGTAAAACACATTTCTTAAAAGTGAAAGACTAACAACTATAGCCCACCTAGGTTTAATCATTAATAGTGAGCCCTCCCATGAACTTAGGTCCTGATTTTGGAGTTTGGAGTCTGACCTTTCCCCTATAGATAAACACTGTTGTCGCAGATTCTGAGGAGGGTCACTTCCTTGCTGGCTGTCACCAGAGGAGCCCACTTCTCAGAGGCTCCTGGGAAGTGGATGCCGCAGAGGGTAGCCGGGCAGCATGATCCTTCTAGCTGTGCTTTTCCTCTGCTTCTTCTCCTCATACTCCGCCTCGGTGAAAGGTAAGAGCGTGCTGCCTTTTTCTAAGCTTGAATCTCAGTCGTGCGTGTGTGTATGTGTGCCTTGTGTTGTGTTGAAAGAGTTCCTAACTACACAGTTTTTGAAAATATATAGGGTTGGAATATCTGGGGGTAAGTGACAAAGTGGAAATGGAAAAAAAATTAATTTCTAGCTCTATTTTATAAGAGTGGAGGTCCCTTTTCGTCTCAGTTCGCCATCCCCCAGACCAGTATGTCTCTAGCTTCAGTTTGTCATTCCTGAAAAAGATTTGAGCTATTGTTACCTGCTGCTGACAGACCCACAAAATGCAGTGCCTTCATTTAAATTGTAAAATTTTAAAAACCCAGTCCTGAATTTTCCTTCTAGTTGCTTAGCAATGGGACAGCAAGAAGAATCAGAGCCAACTGAAAGACGGGGGTGGGGGTAGTTTGATTGCCAAAGAATTATGAATGAAATGGGAAACCATGTATGGAACTCTGTTGGCATTCAAAAGGAATAGAATAAACCAAGTCAGTAAATTGAAGAAAATAAAGCTGTGTATATGGGTTTAAGAAATAAGACACATTTAAAAATAGTGTTACTAGTTAACAGTTTCTGCTTTAAGATGAAAATCACGTTAAAAACATATGAATTGATAATGTCGGAAAAAACAGTGAAAGCATTTTCACAAGGAATGGTTTCAAATGTGATGATATGAAATCTATGAATCCACCAGCTTATAAACTCTTTGGCCTTCAGATTGTTGCCTTGTATACATATATCACTTTTTATAGTTCATAAAAAGATATAAGATTAAAACCAATTAATCTAAAGGCAATCTCTTATGGTGGGGTGATTTCTAATGCTGCATACTCTAAGTGAGGGACATAAAGTAATCACACAGAAACCTTTAAAATTTGTTTGGGATAAATGCAACTTTTGATCACAAAGTGAAGTTTGTCTCAAGATTTGTGTGTGTGTGAAATTTCTATATGGAGAAAGGAATAGCTGTTATTACAGCAAGATACAGAGGACTATAATTCAATTATTTCATCTGAACAAATAAATTCTTAAAGTAGAGGGAATATTTTCAGCACTTTCAAAAACCATAGTGCTTAAGGGATAACCCTTCCTTAGGTACAAGCAAGAACTTGTAAATCTATTTGACTTGGAATTGTTAGAAGGCTATGTTTTATTGTTTGCCTAATATGTACACAGTATACTGTAGAACCCAATATCATGAATATTTTGAAAAAAAATGAAGATATAGTGGTTACTATGGATTCTCTTTTAATTCCCATTCTGTATATGAAAACCAGCAAGCACACACGGGCCCACGCGCGCACACACACCAGCAGCACGAAGGCATGCCACCTGCGCATGGGGAAAATGTGGCTTAGAACATGACAGTTTGCTGTGTACAAGCTCAATGACAAATCCAGGTTTTCAGAGCCCAAAGCTTGTGCAACTGTGAGGCTGTCCTTGATAAGACAGTGCAGAAATACTTTGTGCTTACAAAGGTTACTGAGAAAAGATAAGGAACATGTACAGGTTGTGAGGGCCCTCTTCCAAAGTCTTCTGAGGACCCTGGGCAAGTGAGAGGCCCAGGGCTTATGCTTCTTTACATGAGTTTCTTCATTTCATTTCAAAGACTTTCTTAGACTAAATATCACAAGCGTGCAGTACAGGACTCAGTCCTCTCCATCGACATGGAGTGCCTTTGGTATTAGAGGACAGCGATTTGATGATAGATTCTTTGCCCTCATAATGATTGACATATAGCCAGCAAACGACATGAGATGGCTCTACCCTCCTCCTAACCGTAGGATGCTGGGTGATATGGAGGGCAGTCTGTTTGTCGAGTGTGGACTTCAAAGGCCCAAGTTTTCCCTGGCTGTTATTGGCCATAGCTGGTAACAATGGATCTGTTCTCAATGCTGACTTGGTGGAGTTTTTTTGTTTGTTTGTTTGTTTTTTAAATGTGGGGCTTTCCCTTCCTGCTCGTTTTCTCACCTCTACTTCATACTGGCTTCATTTCTGGTCTTCGCTCAGTCTCTGGCTCCACCTTGTTTATAGGCCATCTGCATCAGTCTCGTCCCATCTCTCCTCTGCCTTACACTTTCCTGTCAGATCCTTAAACTCTGTTACCTCTTCCCTTACCTCCTACATACATCTCCTAGAGCCTCACTCAAACTCACCTCGGCTTTGCCTCCTGACTTGAGCCAATTAGCAGTGCCATTACTCTACCTCAACTTTCGGAACAAAAATGCCATTGTGTCTTCTCTTAAAGAGCAGCAGCCTAAGACAGAAGCTAAGTAGCTCATAGATTGGATGCGCGGTGTTGCCACACCCTGGGTAGCATACAGAGAAAGACCAGAGGAAGGCTGGCAAGAAACACTGGAGCATAGTCTAGCCATTTGGACCATCTTCAACTTTGAGCATTTGATGGCAGGCACTTAAGGCCTGTTGAAAGAGGTAGGAAAAGCCAAGGGAGAACAGGGCCCTTCCTGCTCTGGGCCTCATTGTCCCAGCATTCAGTAGCTGATGTGTCATGTGCTCCTTGTTACCGCTAAAGAAAAAGCTAGAAAACATCAGGGTAATAGTTTTGAAGACTTTGGATTTTAAGAACTACTCCCTCCTACACATTCTTCCATAATTTTCATCAGCAGGCTCCTTCATGTAGTCCACAAACTCAGATTTCATAAATTCTAAGCTTCAGAGCCTACACTGTGGGTGTGGGGTGGATTTAGAGTCAGTCTTTGTCAGCTGCCCTGTTCCTGCTTATCTTTCACAATTGAGGTGGGGGTTTGATAAGGCAGCGTGCAGTGCTTTTGTGCTCTATATGGACTCTCTCTGTCTCTCTGTCTCTGTCTCTGTCTCTGTCTCTCTCTCTCTCTCACACACACACACACACACACACACACACACACACACACACACACAGTTACAGACTATCTCCTTCCAGGGCTTTTTAACTCCGCCTTCCTTCTATATGTCATGCCTCCGACTTGGCTGGCCTGTGCTTGCACTTTGTTTTGTGTGATGTCAGCTCTCACTCATCTGTCACCTGCCTCTTCTGTGTTCCTACTGAAGCCCTTGTTCTCCCTTTGAACCTTTGTCAGACCATGGAACGTAGAATTGGGTCAGAAACCTCTTTCAGCTTCCAGTCTCAAATTCCAAGGCTATGGCCTTGTCCCAGGCTCCCTGCTGCCCAGAGGCACCTGTTTAACCTCCTCTTCTTCTGCCATGTTGTTTTCTTCGTCAGTTCCCTTTCTTGCTGTTCTTGGGTCTGCACGAGCCCTCTTCAGGGCCTTTGCACTTGCTCTCTCTGTGAGAATGGAGTGGGAGGAGGAGAGTGTAGCTCTTGCTACAGATGTGCACAGGACCAGCCTAAAGCTGACCTTGCCTCACCGAGTTCTCCCCATTCAATTCCCTTTCTGATTAGACAAGTCTCCAATAGCATGGCTGTCATCCTATGCTGTTTGCTCATACACTCATTTATATTTTATGTTCTAGCTCCTCGTCACATAAATATCAGCTCCATAAGCGTAGAAAAATTATCTCTTGTTTGTAGGCATAGCAGATGACTCAAGGAAACTGCCCACATCCTAAGTGTTTCTCCTAGCATCGTTGTTGGAAAAAATAATGAATTCCTGGTGCCTTCCCTAGGAATGAAAGAAAAATCAATCTAGAATTTTAGGGGTTTGTGGTAAAAGAGCATGATCTTTAGGACCAGATAGCTATGGTTCCCATCATGTCGCCACTATTAATCCCCTGAGTAACCCTGGTCAATGGTGTAATCCCACTGCCCTTTAGTTTTCTCATCTAATGAGGAATAGTAATGCCCATCTCCGAGCCAGGTGCAGTGCAAAATTATAAACGAAGCACCTGGAGCAAAAAGCAAGTGAAAGAAGGGTTCCAGGCCAGCCTGGGCTACATAGTGAGACCCTGTCTCAAAACAAACAACAGCAGACCAAGGCTGAACTGCTTAGATTTTTATGACTGTCAGCACACATAATCTTGAGGCAATTAGTGTTGGTCTCTTCTTCCCAGAGTCTATGCAGCCGTTGCATGGAGTGGGTGGGCAGAAGCTGATGTAGACCAGGCTGGCCTCGAACTCACAGAGAGTTCTTGCCTCTGTTTCCCAAGTGCTGGGATTAAAGGCGTGCACCCCTACACCAGGTTATATGCATACTTCTTAAAGGGAAAGTAAGTTATGACTTCCCGTTAGAGTTCACTGGCAAAGCTGCCCCAGTGGCTCTAAGGAAGAACATACGTACTGAATCCTTCTTGGCTGCATCTGTGAGTACATACACAGAAAATAAACAAAGCTAGTTTCTGTGATCATAAACTTTTTGTGCCTGAGAAAAATTTAATCCTTCCACTGTGTGTGCTGTGGGGATGAGTTAACCTGAGTTGGAAACTGTGAACTTCTCCTTTGTGGGGTTTTTGGTTTTGGCTCCCAGTACTGATTTCTATGCTATTTGATATTAAATCCTCCCTGTCCAAATTTAAGCCATCTTAAGATTTTGTGTAGTTCTTTCCCCCCAGGCACAGTTAATTTAAACTTATTTATAGGTGGATCTTAAATGTTCCAATTTTCTTAAAAATATTATTACACAAGCCAAGTGTGATGGCACATACCTTTAATTCCAGCACTTAGGAGGTGGAGGCAGGAGGATCTCTGTGAGTCTGACTCCAGCCTGGTCTACAGAGTGAGTTCCAGGACAGCCAAAGATACACAGAGAAACCCTGTCTTGAAAAAAAAAAAACGTATTTTATTATACAATAATATGCCTGGTACAGATTTATTTCATTTTTATTCATTTATTTACTTTTGAGTTTTTGAGAATTCACTATGTAGTTCAAGGCTTGCCTGGAATTATTATATAGCCCAGGCTACCCTTAAACTCATAGGCATCTTCCTATCTCAGCCTTCAAAGTGCTGGTATTATAGGTATGAACCACCACCATTACCCTGAAATGTTCTGTGGACAAGTTTGCTAGTTACGCTATAGAGAGAACTGCAGAGAAATCATTCTCTAAGTGCAGCAAGTATGCCAAACTTGATGACTAACACTCAACTGTTGAAATTAAAATCTTATCAACTATGATGCTGTAATGCTGGATCTGTGCTTTGGTTAAAAGCACTGGGTACTTTTCCAGAGTCCCTGGGATCCGTTCCCAGCATCCGCATGGTAGTTTACAACTATGAGCTATGTAGCTCCAGTGCCAGCAAATCCATTGCCCTCTTCTGGCTTCCTTGGGTACTGCATGCTTTTGGTGTACATCCATGCAAGGCAAAACACTCATAAAATTTTAAGTGATCTTAATGAGTTTGTAAAGCAATTCTTGTCAAGACCTCTACTTGAACTTACAGTCAAGTGATTCAAAGCAACATGACCGTTGCTTTATAAACCGTCTTAGGTTCAACCAGGGCAGGGTGGAGATGACTTGATTAAGTGATATAAACAGTGCTTTTCTGAAATGGAAGCTTGTTTGCATGCTCATTGGTTAACTTACTTCCATGTGAGTTTTAAGCCGATGGCTTCAGTAGACAGAGAAGCACAGCATCTCTGATTCAGCAGGTGCTTGTTAAGCTCCCCTAAGACTCAGTGAACTGAAAGAACGGAACGGTGGCAAGACAGTATGTTCTCGGGCCTGACAGGTGCCTGACGATTGAAACTTGACCCGTGCCCCTCTTTAATGCAGGTCACACAACTGGTCTCTCGTTAAATAATGAACGGCTATACAAGCTCACGTACTCCACTGAAGTGTTTCTTGACGGGGGCAAAGGAAAACTGCAAGACAGCGTGGGCTACCGGATCTCATCGGAGGTAGACGTTGTGCTACTGTGGAGGAATCCCGATGGTGACGATGACCAGCTGATCCAAGTCACGGTGGGCATTTTCTGTCAGAAGGAAGAAACAGCACCACACTTAAGACTAGCTGTCAGAAACACATCATCCAGTAGCGCCTGGTTTGTGCTGTTGGTTATACTTGGCTTGCTGTCTTTCCCAGAAACAAGCGAAGCATCCACAGTTTTTGAAGTTGTTGCTGATCATTAGTGAGTTTTCTCCAAATCCTTGAAGCAGGCTGCTCCAGGCTACTGAGTAACTGAAGTCTGACCTCCAGTCCTATGTAGCATCTTAATATGAATAGGGACATTGTATTGGAACCCATTCAGAGTGGCCTGGGAGGAAGGGATTTGCTATGCATGTCATGCAAGGGGGGGCCTCATTTAAGGGGTAGAAGGGTAGAGTTACTAATGAGGGACAGATCCTTTTACGGACTGAGCCAAGTACTCCACAGAATGACCGTGTTTGGTCAATGACAGTGTTTGCTCAGCCATGATGGTTTAGGTTGGTAAGACTTTTTCTAATGTTGATACATTGTAATCCTATGGATTTCTTTTAAAGTTAGTTACTGTCAGATAGGTGCGCTGGACCAAATACTTAAAACAAATAGCTTTTTGTAGTAAGATTTATTGCAACCCATCTGACAATCGTTGCTATTTCTTTGGATGTTTTTAGTGGTTGTTGTATTTTCAAAATTGGACCAAGACATCACCGTCCATTCCTCTGAGTCATCATCACTAGGACAGCAAAGCTTCCCTGCAGAAAACATTGCCCGCATCCTTGTTCTGTAACTCGGCAGCTCCCCTTTCATTTCATAAACAAGGCGGCAGAATGGGCAGGAATGCTTTCAGACACATTACAGACAGGGGGGCGAGGAGGTAGACAGCAGCCGCTCAATACCAGCGAAAAAGTGGCAGCGGCACGAAAGAGCCAAACTCAAGTTGCACATAACCCAAGAGCACAGAGTTGAGCATTGTCACTATCGACTCATGAAAATAGCTAACATTAAATACTTTCTTTTTTTTTAAGTGAATGTCAAGGTGAAGCTTCATAGCTTGGTTTAAGGCACTTGTCACGTGATGTGACGTGAGTGACAAATCCTAGGGATCAACATTTGAAAAAAAATGGCGACCTCAAGTGGTCTCCTTCACCACTTTATTTTTAAGAGGCAGATGTGGGAATTTTTTTCTAATAACTTTTCCTTCTCGACCATAGATAACAGCTGTCAATGTTGAAAATGTGAACCAACAGAGAGGAGAGAAGAGCATCTTCAAAGGCAAAAACACAGCTAAGATCATAGGAAAAGACAACCTGGAGGCTCTGCAGAAACCCATGCTGCTTCATCTAGTCCGGGGAAAGGTAAGGGCTTGATGGGGGGAGTTCTCCCTCCTCACTGTTGGCTTCCTTTCCGCGCAGGTAGGACTCTAAGGGAATCATTGTTGCTGCCTTTGTTCTCAAGGAATCATTTCAAGAACTGAGGGGCAAAGGCTGCTGACTAAATATCTCTGAACTAGATCAAATCGAGCTCTGAGTTCTATTTTCTACCCTGCTTCTCTCCTCCCCACCCCTTCCTCATTAAAGTCTTTGTAACAGAATGAAGTATTGACTTATGGATGAGAAACACTGCTTTTAAAGCGCACCTCTCATGAGCTATTAAATTAGGAGGGATTCCAGAGCCAGCATAACCGAGACAATCATCCCAGCACGTTAGATACATTCAGGAAAGTAGTCAGATTAAAATGAAAGGTCAGAGCTTAGGTAAATAATGTTAATTCGTGAGGATGCCTGTCTGTGTCACCTTAAAGATACAGCAGCTTTCAAAAATATTTAGCTCTTCTTTATAAATATACTTGGAAAAGCATTAAGTATAGCAAAATGATGAGTGAATATTGTAATATCCATCTAGAAGCCCAGTAAGGAAATTGTGTGAACGCTCAGAAGTTTTACATATGATTGAAATCTAACCTACCTTATGCTCCTAATATGCTGGAACCGAGAAGCAATTGTGAACAGCAGATCATCAGGCATTCCACATTCTGCTAGAAAAGTTGTGGTCACGCTGTGCGCTCAAGTTCAGTCACGAGGCAGAAACACAAAAAGGAGATGGGGGAGTTACAGTTGTTGGTTTGTGTGCCTCCAAAGTTCAGCTTTCGACCTCAAAATAATGCTGAGAAGTACTTTAACTCGAAGACGTCAGAAACCTGGATGGCCCACCAGGATGCACATTTGGTTTTGAAGTACTGAAAGGGGGACCAGAGGCTGGCGTGTGCTATCGCACATGGAATCCGAACCCCAGCCTCTCAGAGTGCCTTTCTCTTTCCCCACCTGTCAGGGTCTTGACCTCCATTCAAGCTTGGTCCCCATGTCCTTCTTTCTCTGGTGACATTCACACCCCTCTAGGCCAGCTGGTCACAATCGTTTGACTTCCCAGCCTTCTTGGTGCTTTGGAACCCACTCCTGGCCCCCCATTTCTCCTTTAGCCATCCATAGTCATTGAAAGTTATACTTTTCAGGAGAGAAAATGCCCCATCCGCTTGTACTCCAGCCCCATCCACTCCCGGCTCCATGAATCTTTTCTCCTTTCCCAATGTCTCTCCACTTTGTGCTGACTGGAGCAACCATAAAGCTTTTCCTAACGTCCTCCAGGCCCACCACCCCTTGAGATCCCTTCTATTCAAGTGTGTCAAGTGTATTCTATTCCGTCCCCTGTCCATGGCAGCCGCGAGTTTCTCAGGAGCAGCAATCACGTCTTTCTCCTAGTGCTTTCTGCAACTTGACTAGTCTAGTGAAAATTCCTGAGTGTTTGTGGAGTAAGCTGACGAGAGCCTAAGTGGGCCAGTCCTGGTTTATGATTTGGTTAGTTCGTGCTAAGTAAGGGGAACGCAGTGCTTACGGGGTGCTGAGCTCTGCCTGAAGACACCATGGACGTTGTCCCCCTCTGCTAGTCACAGACCTAGGAGGAACTGGAGTTCTGAGAAGTTAAGAAAACTTCCAAAGGGCACAAAAGTGGGCAGTCACGAAGTTGACATTTGAAGTACAGCCTCTGCCCTAACTTCTGTGTCCTACTGTCCACTCAGTGTCCTCCTGGGCTGGCTTGGGGGATTCTCTATTTTATTTTCCCCCCACATGTATTCACTTACTTGATTTGCATATGGCTTAACTTTATTAACACAAAGCACAGTTCTTTTCTTCTCCGGACCTCCAGAGTGGCAAGCTTCTTGAGGCCATTAAATATTAATTGCATTTATGATCTTCCCCACAGCCTATCATCTTACAGCGCCCTTGCCAGGAGCTGAGTGCAAAGTCTTATAGCACACACACACACGCGAGAACTCAGGGGCCCCGCTGTCCAAAGGCTGGAGGGACCTGCCACATCACTATTCCAGGGACACCCTTGTGCCAGCCCAGTGGGAGCTGTGGTTTGTGGTGATTCGCCGTAGCCACAGGTTAAAGGGCACCATTATCTATCTCGCAATTGTACAATAAAGTACTTGGAAGAGGCTCGACCCTGTAGACTAAGAAGTCAACAGGAATTTCCGGCCACATCGATGTTAGAAAGGTCATTGTCATCTCAGATTACAAGGAGAGGAACTGCAAAGGCGGGGAAACTGCTGGTCAGCTTTCATGGAGGACATTTCTGCCCTAGGCCAACATTCAGTTCTACACAAAATCCCGGGGTCTCCAGAAAACCCTTTTGTTTTTAGAGTCCCTCTTTCTGCTCTTCCCATTTAGAACTCTCAGAGTTACATTTTGAAAGAGCCTAACAAAATACTGAGATACATATTCATTGCCTGTTTTCTTTCTCCCACGGTCACTGGTTGATCATGTGTAATTACAGTAAGTGTTTCGGCGAGTTCTGATTTTGTCCCCAGGCAACAAACGAAGTTGGGAACATGGCAGTTACCTGTTAATTCATTAACACTGGCAAGTAAAAGGTGTCTGTTTGGTTTTGGTTGTCCGTACTGCTAGAATTAAATTTGCCTCTTATCTTGCATTGTGTCCTGGTGTGGATCTGCCATCTACACCTGGCTTTGTAGTTCCTGCTCACACTGACCCTGCAATGGAGCCGTGAGTGGTACCTGTCAAGATCATCCGTGTCTTCCCTTGCCTCCGTCCCCATACTTCTTAGTTAGATAACAAGATAAAACAGTGAGTCCCTGTTTGCTGGGATCCGTTCTACTTATTTTTGCTGTTTAGGAAAGGATGTAAAATTACAAGGGCATCTTCTTCCCTCTAAGGAAGCTGGCCCAGATTTGATCACATGACTCTAGGCAGTCCCAGCAGCCTGCCTTGCCTGCTCTCAGTTTGAGCTCCTTGGGTGGGTGGAAAACTCAGCTTGCTGTTCTCTGGACGCTGGTGACTGCAAATGCAGATCGGAGGCCTGAGCACTTGGGTATTCAGAATTCATTTCAGAACTAAATGAAGTTATCAGCTTTATGGCCTGAACACCATAAAACACACTCAGTTCCTCTTGTGAAACAGTGACTTTAAGGTTACTGCTGTGACAGCCACATGGGTCAGACTTCAACGGTCCAGCTTATTAATGTGGTCATGGTTAAGTAATTTGACATTTGAGGAATCTGGATAAGGGTGTCATCTTTACTTTGGGTCAGATTGGTCTATTCTAAAAGTGAATGGTTTTAGCTTTTGAAATAGCAGCCATATAAAGGACAAAAAAAAAAAAAAAACAGGCTTTCCACTTTACCAGCTGTGGGAAAACAATTACTCACAGGGAAAATCAAAACGTTTTGGTTGTCGCTGAGTTTATGCTGTTCAGATTCCGTACCGTTATTGCTAAAGAAATCCAGTTTACACTATAGAGCATCAGAAAGCCATCTTGGATCTGAGAAATTGCCTGTGGTTTGTTTGAGAATATGATCCCTGGATTTTCAGACAGTGAGGTCACTGTCACAGTTCCCTCTTAACCGGTGCAAACAACACTATTCCAACACTGAAGGACAACACAGTGGACGGGCTAACACCGATCACAGATACAGTAGCCAGAAAACCCGCCCCTAGCAGGGTGTGTCTCGGAAGTAAAAACAGAGAGTTGAGGCCCTTGGGAGGTCAATTCAGGCACAATATTGTTCTCCTAAGACACAGGGAATTTTTAGGTAGGCTGAATTACTAGGATTGGTATTAATGAAATTCAGCACATTATTGAACTTTGTATTTCATTTGAGATTCTCTGCCATGGCCTCTGTAGACCACAGTGATTTTTTACAGGGAAGGCGCATCTGTCTTCTGCTTCTAAACTGCTGGAAGTGTTTGAAGTTTGGTCCAAAGTGAAAACACCAGGCTGCCTCCTAAAACCTCTTTGCTTTTTTGTGCTGCTTCTTAACGATAGGTTGACTCATTAAAATGGTAGAAGATAAGGTGCCAATGAATGTCAGTGATAAAACAGAGGCAAGTCACTTGCTTCCCTATTCCTGCCCAACCAATCTTCTCATTTCCATCTTTCCCTACCTCCTGGTGAGAGCCTAAACAGTAGCCACAGGAAAGCTGTGCAGTAGAGACAACCCTGCCAGTCCTCCAGCCTCTGCAGTCTTCTGTGCTGAGTGGTGTCCATGCTCTGGAGCCCTTTGGCCCCCTGGGTTCCACTCACAGGCAAACCTGGCCCTGTCGTAGCCTGCGGACATCAGGCCGTTCTGGAATCTTAGCTGCCATTTGTGGCCATTGTCATTCTTTTCTCAGAGCCTTAGTCGTTGTTTAGTTTGTGTTTCCAACAGAGTTGTAAGAGAAAAGCGTGTGATATGAACGAGAGGAATGCTCCCGGTTTCTCTTTCTTGCACAAGCCTGGTTTTCACAGAAATCTCGACTCTCTGTAATGACTGCCGTGTTCAGAACCTCCATTTTCAGCTCCTATGCCCCATTTCTTGATGACCCAGCGTCTCAGACATAAAACCTGCTTCTTTTCACAAGAGAGAAATCACAGCTTTGTGCTAACAATATCTCACACGATCAGTAGGGTGAGAACCCGGCCCCTCCCCCCCCACATTTAACCAGATCTGATAAACAATGTGTCATTGCTTCATTTTTATTTCTTTTTCGCTTTAGGTCAAAGAATTCTACTCGTATGAAAATGAACCCGTGGGCATAGAAAATCTCAAGAGAGGCTTGGCCAGCTTATTCCAGATGCAATTAAGTTCTGGAACCACCAACGAGGTACTTAGCAAGAATTCTAAGAATTCTGGACCTTGGTGAAGGGTAAGGGGTGCTCGCCTGTAATCCCAGCAACCTGGGAGCTAAGGCCAGATGTTAAGCAAAGCTCTGCCCAGACCATATAGTAACTTTAAGACAGCCCAGGTA
>NC_022022.1:32269708-32274708 GCF_000317375.1 Microtus ochrogaster | reverse complement strand
TAATCAACAAAGTTTTGCTCTGTAGTCCAGACTATCCTGAAACTTAGTATGTAGCCCAGGCTAGCCTTGAACCTGGGTTGATCCTCCTGCCTCAGCCTCCTTAGTGCTAGAATTACAGGACTGAGCCACTGTGAGCACAAGCTCAGTATGTAGTATTTATATTCATTATTCATATTCACATTCATTCATATGTTTATTAGCATGAAAAATCAGTTACAAATTTTATCATGCCCAGACTCAAGTAACCAAAGATATTTTTTGTGGCTAGTTTTTAACTAGACTCTTTCTGTGGAAGACAATAACACATTTGTTGTGGATAAAATAGCGCTATATCATGGTGTCTTTATTTCTAAAGGGAAAGTACTTCTCTCTTACGTATGAATTTAAAATAGTTATCCACTTTCTATCAGTAATGGTGCTTTGGTTAAACTAGGTGTTTGAGAAATGTGTATATTTACAAATCTAATTAGAGAAAAGTATTCAATCTGGCACTTCAGATTGTATGTGTTACTCACATAGAGAACATTTTGAGCCTAACTTATGATTTTATGCACATAATTTTAACCTACAAATCTTCAGTTGTATTTTGCTTGGGCAAGCATAGTGTAGCAGTTTGTATGTTCTGAGAAAAGAGAAAGAGAATCAGAGAAGTTTAAGTGAATTAAGAGGTCTTTTGAAGAATGTATTATTCATACTTTTTGTTCAAAGGAAAAATGTACTTCTCTAGGAAGTTCAAGTTAATGAGTGACAGATTTGTAGCAATCCCGTTGTAAGCGCTGGTACCTGAAGAGATGCCTGCTTTACAGGCCTCAGCTGGTGGATGCTGTCACCTCTGCTCAGACTCCTGCCGCCTTGGAAGCCATCCTGGACTTCCTGGATTTCAAAAGCGACAGCAGCATTGTTCTCCAGGAGAGGTTCCTCTACGCCTGTGGGTTTGCCTCCCACCCCGACGAAGAACTCCTTCGAGCCCTCCTTGTAAGTCAGGGATACTGGAAAGACGGTGACCCTGGACCGCTAAAATAAAAATGATGAACACAAGCCCCTGGGGCGTAGGGAGGCCTTAAAGTGGATCCAGTCCGAGACGAGGCCAGAGAGACGCCCTCCTAGCGCTCACATTCTGAGTTCGCTGGTCTCTTTTCTGTGCATCAGTCAGCAGCAGCACAGCAAACCTTCGCACTTAGGGTCTTCGCAGGTCTAGTGACCATCACATCCTATGCTTTATGACAGTCTGAAGATTATGGCCACCTATCTTACATGTGGCAAAGGAGAGACCACTGGAGCAGAGAGTCTTTGTGGTGCTTCCATAAACAGTTAAATTACTTTCACTTCAAAACTCTTCATCTGTTGCTACATACACATTGATGTCCCTGGTTCATATAAAGACTCGAATAACCTGAATAATCAAACCCCTGAACTCTGAGGGGTTCACAGACTAGAAATAAGATCACCTTATAAGATCGGAAATTCCAATAATCAATCCTTCATGCAAAACTAGACAGCACGTTTCTAAGTGTCTCAAAAAAAAATCTGGGTTTGTTGTCTAGAAACACAGAATCATTTCCCTAAATGCATGTACTTTATTAACCAAAAGTGTCCCTTTGGAATGCTGAAGTGTTCTGATGGCATGTTCTATCTCTGCTTGTCCACAGAGTAAGTTCAAAGGCTCATTTGCAAGCAACGACATCCGAGAAACAGTTATGATCATCATTGGAGCCCTTGTCAGGAAGCTGTGCCAGAATGAAGGCTGCAAGCTCAAAGTAAGTGCCACTTGTCTTGTTCCTGAGAAGCCTTCAGCTTTTCACAGTAGTGTGCTAGCTATGAATTCACCACCTATGGCTTTTACCATGTGGTACATTCCTTCTACACCTAATTTGTAGAGCCTTATCAGAACCGGAGGCACCATTTTGTCTCGTGTCTCTTCTGCATCTGTTGAGATGACCATATTGTTTTGGCCTTCACTCTGCTGATATGGTTGGTTGCATTTGTTGGTTTGCATATCTCAGAGGATATCCAATGTATTATTAAGCGTATGGCTCAGATACATATGCTTGCCCCAAGTGGAGCTTGGGTTTCAATAGCATGCATTTAAAAGAAAGTCAGGTTTCCTTGTTGACTTTGTCTGGGTGACCTGTAAAGTCCTGTGTGTTTCTTGGGTTGTAGTGTGTCCCCTTTCATATCTCAGATGCTCTGTTGCTGCATGTGTGTATGTCTATAGTTCTCACTGTTCTCTTGATGACTCAACCCTTTATCACAATCGAATGATATTCTTTATCTCTTTTGAGTAATGTGTATAATATAGTTCTTGTCCTTAGAACTTGTAGGACACTACAGCTTCTTCCTTGATTGGAACTTTTTCTATGATTAGTACAGTCTTCGTATGTGAGTTTTGTTGATATGAATTTACTTGCTACTAATCACCTAGAACTTTGTATTTTAGTCATATCTGCTAAAGTATCTTTGCTTGCCTGAGTAGGCTATCAAATCTCTCATCTGTCCCATTAAAAAAAGAGAAAAGAATTCACTTCATGAATATAACTAAATATGGAAAACCAAGTGGATTAAAATATAGTAATATCTGACCAGGCAGTGGTAGTGCACGCCTTTAATCCCAGCACTTGGACGTCAGAGGCAGGCAGATCTCTGTGAGTTCAAGGCCAGCCTGGTCTACAAGAGCTAGTTCCAGGACAGGCACCAATAACTAGAGAGAAACCCTGTCTCAAAAAATTTTAAAAAAAAAAGTAATATCTGTAGATGGAACCTGTGTGTTTGTTTTGCAGACCCAAATAATCATACAGAAATTATGTTAATTACAACACTGTTTGACCAATGGCTTACACATATTCTTAGCTAGCTATTATATCTTAAATTAACCCATCTCTATTAATCTATGTATCACCATGAGGCTATGGCCTACCAGTAAGTTTACTGTGTTTTTCTCCTTTGGCAGCTAAATGGCGTCTCTTACTTAACCTTTTTTCTCCCAGCATTCAGTTTAGTTTTCCTGCCTAGCTCTATTCTGCCCTGCCATAGGCCAAAGCAGCTTCTTTATTAACCAATGGTAATAAAACATATTCACAGCATACAGAGGGGAATCCACATCAAATATCCAATAAAAGCCTGTTTCCTATTTCACAAGGTTAAAATGCTGAATATATACAGCCCCTTCCTCCCTATTCTTATTATAAGCTAGCATCAGTCCCTATTTTCTTCTGCTAAAGAAAGACAGCACTTCTTTTTTCTTCTAAATTCTTGCTATTAAAAACCATATGGAGGATCATTCTTGATACCAAATGGTTCCACAGGAAGCAGCTGAAGATAGAATGCAGAATAGGCATTCAAGATAGGACCACTAACAACAAGGATGCTGAACATGACTATCAGATTTGACAGAAATCAAAGTTGGTATTGCATCTAAGATATTAGAAAAATGAAAGATCTCTATGTTTTCAACTTCAATAGTTACTAAATAGCTGATTTTTAAAATCAATTTCTGTGTTGAATATTGTGGCTAAAGACAAAATTGTTGTAAGGAGAGGAGGAGGAGGGCCATTTGTTTGTCCCGGCCACCCGGCTAGCTTACACCCGAAATAACAACATGGAAATTGTATTAATTAAAACACTGCTTGGCCCATTAGCTCTAGTTTCTTATTGGCTAATTCTTACATCTTAATTTAACCCATTTCTATTAATCTGTGTATCGCCACGTGGCTGTGGCTTACCAGAGATTCTAACCTACATCTGTCTGAGGCCGAGGATCTATGGTTTCTCTCACTCTGCTTTCCTTCCTCCCAGCATTCAGTTCTGTCTTCTCCGCCTACTACCTAAGTTCTGCCATATGAGGCCCCAAGCAGTTTTTTAATTCATTAACCAATGAAAGCAACACATGAACAGAAGAACCTCCTACACCACAAAATCCATACATAAAAGCACCCAGTCAGCATTATTTACTGAGCATTGACTTTATACTAGGTATGATAGCAATCCTTTAATATAAAGATGCACAGAATATCATACCACCCCCAAAGTATTCCTTGTCAGTTTAGCACCTACAAAAATATCAACACAGTGAGCCCCCTGCCTATGGGGATTCTCCGTTTGAGACTTAGCCAGCCGTAGGTTGAAAACAGGGAGGGGAAATGCATATGCAGTGGCCATGTGCCCAACACAGCATAGCCACTCACCCAACAGCCACGTTATACAGAACACAACAAATATTCTAGAGATTGCTCAAGTAAGCAGGAGGGTGCACATAGAG
Organism: Microtus ochrogaster; assembly: GCF_000317375.1. Lineage (NCBI taxonomy): Eukaryota > Metazoa > Chordata > Mammalia > Rodentia > Cricetidae > Microtus > Microtus ochrogaster. Next base: position 32,270,453 of record NC_022022.1, on the reverse strand, counting down.
GCCGTGCAAATATTGTTTGATTTTTGTCTAAGGATCCCAAACACCCATGAATACTGTAGTATTAAACCATGAGCAAAGGGATCTGGGAATATGGAACCACAGTTGTCTTTGAGGTGTGGAGGAAGTTTCCTCCAAGTAGAATAACTTAGCTTCGTCTGGAAGTGTGCTGACGTTGTGCGTCTGGAGTGTGTTAAACACTAAATGCCCATTACTAATTGTGCTCTGCTTCTCTAGAACACATTAGCATGCCTTTGAGAAGACTTGGTACCTTTAGCAAACTGTACTTGGCAGCCAAGGCAAGGTTCCTAAAAGCTGATGTTTTCTTGTCTGCACGTGTCGCTGGGCATTTGTCTGAGGTGTGTGCTGTTGTAGGCAGTGGTGGAAGCTAAGAAGCTAATCCTGGGAGGACTTGAAAAGCCAGAGAAAAAGGAGGACACCATGATGTACCTGCTGGCTCTGAAGAATGCCTTGCTTCCCGAAGGCATCCCGCTCCTTTTGAAGTATGCGGAGGCTGGAGAAGGTCCTGTCAGCCACCTGGCTACCACTGTGCTCCAGAGATATGATGTTTCCTTCATCACAGACGAGGTAAACGCCTGAGCAGAAGGAGGGAGAAAAAACACTTCTGGTAAACCAAATGCCATCTCCTCACAAGTCTCTCTGCTTTGGGTTTTGGTTTTTCTCCACCCCCCTTTGTTTAGAAATAACTCTTTTTTTTTTTTTTTTGGTTTTTCGAGACAGGGTTTCT
>NC_022022.1:32260861-32269608 GCF_000317375.1 Microtus ochrogaster | reverse complement strand
TGTAGACCAGGCTGGTCTCGAACTCACAGAGATCCGCCTGCCTCTGCCTCCCAAGTGCTGGGATTAAAGGTGTGCGCCACCATCGCCCAGATAGAAATAACTCTTAAGTTGTATTTAAGGCTGTTTGAAATCAGCCTCACATTTTGAATGGATAATTCCTGTATCCTGAAACACATCTTCTTATTTTAAGAAACAAATTCTGGGAGTTGGCCAGGTAGCTAAATCCTCCTTAGAAATATCTTTGCTTTTGTACATTTCAGAACATTGGTAACGTTTTCAGCTGGCTGGATTGTGTGGTCTCACTTGTTTGCGTATGGTGTTCTAGAAGCTGCCAGCATTGTGATTTTGTTAGAGCCGGGAGAGCTTCGGTGCAGAGAGTGTTTTCCACTGAGGATGCTCTCTGAAGCTGAGTGTCCTCTTGCCACTTTTGTATGAAAGACAGTTGGCTGTGAAGCATGAGGTGTGGGCTTTTAAGAAAGACCAACCTTGCTGTCATTCTGCGTGGTTCTCTCCCAGGTGTTTGTTCTCGGGTGAATTATTGAACTCTTACAAGTCTGAGAGCAAGGGCAAAATTGAGGAGATAGAAAAAAGCAAGAGGAAAGGAGAACCAAAGAAAATGGCCTGGTATGTGTAGAATAAAGATTCAAGGGAGATGCTGCAATCCCTTATAGAAAGCAATTCTTGAAGGAACTAAAGTAGCCCCGTGAAACCTGTATTTATTTCTCTGGGGGCAATGTTTCTGTGACCTAATTCTGGTCCACTAGACCCCACCTGTCTAGGGTCCTGCCACCGTACTACCACCATACTGATGGCCACACATAAACTTTGGGGAGACACATTCAACCCATAGCGATTGGTGCAGAATGCCAAATTAGGGGATTGCACATGAGTTGGGCCTGGGGATGTTTAGAAACTGTTTCTATTTTTAGCGTGCACATAAAACTGCTTTTGGAAACAGGCACATTAAATTTTCTATTGAAAAAGAGAGGAACAGAACCTGAGGTACTGTACTGTAAGAAAATATCAGTTCCTATTGCCTTCTCCCCCTCAAATTCCCATCGCCACAGCAGGAACCTTGGGGTCTAGAGTAGGTAATGCCAAGCACTGTCGCAATAACACAGGAACTGAAAACCCTCACAGCTGACCCACAGTTTGCTCCTCATGCTGTGTCTAACATGGGTAGGAGGATATGAGCCCATGTGTTCACAGCAGTCATAAAAGAGATGCAGAAGACGGCAGGTCTTAGCTGCCTCCGCCTGAGAGCCATTCACATCAGTTCTGTTCATGGTCCATGCTAGCCTAGTCACATGGAATCAGCCTAATTGCAAAGGAATCTAGCAAATGTAATAGTACACACACACACACACACACACACACACACACACACATATATCTAAATAAACACTTGCTATTTTCACGGCAATATCAATTTTTAAATTATTGTATTAATTTATTGAGAGAGAGAGAGAGTTCACCATGGCACACATGGAGAGTTCAGAGAGCTACCTTTTGAAGTCAGTTCTCCCCGTCGTCATGTGGGTCCAGAGGTTTGAACTCATGTTGTCAGGCTTGGCCACAGCCACCTTTACATGATGGCTCACCTCACTGTCCCTCCAATATCAACCTTAAACTCCATGGGTGTACTGAGATTAAGCATCTTCTAATAGGTGAAGAAGACCTTGAACAGGATATACCACCAGAATCGTAAGGTCCACGAAAAGACCGTGCGCACGGCTGCTGCTGCTGTCATCTTGAAGAACAACCCATCCTATATGGACGTGAAGAACATTCTGCTGTCTATTGGGGAACTTCCCAAAGAAATGAATAAGTACATGCTCACCTTTGTGCGAGACATCCTGAATTTTGAAATGCCTTCAAGGTATGATGTATTCCGTATGCCTCTTGCTACTCAAGCCGATTTGTATATTGATACGGTGCACACATAGTTAATAATCATGACCTGGTCATTGCACAGGGGAGTGTTACATAAATCCAACGAATGCCAAATTTCCCCAAAGAAACTCTTAAGTGAGTCAGATAAAACAGTGTGCCTTTCATTGGTGGAGATTTGGAACCTGGGGTGGATTGGTAAATTATGTTCGGAATGTTTTAACGTCTGATTACACTTTCAACAGGACTATTTTTGTAAGTAGCACAATGAGACAGAGCATGTCCTCAGCAAACGCTCTTTCGTCTTAACTTTTCAGATGTGGGGAAGTTTGAAAACTTCTATCAATGGCCCAGGGTGGCTGTTCCTTAGAGCAGAGGACACAGGACTGGGATTGGTGGGAGTGAGCGGACAAGGAAATCAGAATAAGAGGAAGGAGATTAGAAGCAGAAGGGAGGAGGACAAGGAGTAGAGTAAGAGGGACAGAGGAGCAGGGCAGTCAGAGGGAGGGGAGTGGGCAGAGGGGAGGGGAGCCGGAAGGAGGCAGGGCCTTTCGGGCCTGTGTGGCTCAGATTCTTGTGTTTCTTTGTTGTTCTGTGACACTCCTTGGAGGAGGCCCTGGTGTATTTGATGCCTCTGCTCTGGAAACCTGGTAATCTGGAGACAGGAAAGAGGAGGTAGTGAGCAGAGAGCAGCCTAGGAAATGGAAAGAAGCCATTGCAAATGTTTACATCAGTCTCAGAAAACACACACACACACACACACACACACACACACACACAAACTGTAAAGCTGAAAGGGATGTTGAGGTTCACCTTGCTTGATATGAACCTCTTTCCAGTATAGCGGTGTGTTTCTTTCTTTCTTTTTTTTTTTCTTTTCCTGGCAAGTGGTACCAGACTCCTCTTGACTCTCCCCCTTGTCAGGAAGCTCACTCCACTTGGCAACTCTGTGCCACTGTTGGGACTTCATTACTGTGTCCTCCTGCACACTGATGCCTTCACTGGCTCCGGTTTTGTCTCTGGAGCACAGCAGAATGTGTGCAGTGTTCATCCACATGGAAACCCTCTGAATATTTGATGGCATGACCTTTTCAGTTCTAAGCTACGACTCTAGTGAGTGGCTGATACCGGCGCATAGGGAGATATGTGTTCCACTCCTTCTTGCGTCGTGTTTCTGCCTCAGACCTATTTTTTGGAGGGGGGGGATTTTGACATGTTTTAATTTTACTATTACTGATAAATTAGTATGATCAGTGAGAAACAAAAAGATCTGTGCAAGCCTGAAGTAAGAGTGAACACTTTGGAGGAGAGACTCGTCCTGCGGGCTTTATTGAGCTTTTCCTGTGGTAGACAATACAAAGCTAGCAGTCCTGGAAATGTACTGTTCTGCCTCATCTGCTATGGTGATTTTGGAAGGTATAGAAAAAGTCAAGAAAATGTGTTCAGCCTCCTGTGTAGCGCAGCTTCCTTAAATTCATACACTATTTTAACAACACAGCTATGATGATTCAATGTGTTTTCTGCCCAAAGCATCTATCAGTCAGCCGAAGACATATCTTAACTGGGAATCCTTACCCTCTGTCCTTTTGACACCAAACCGTTTCGGCTATGTGAGGAATGAAGGGGACAGCCCTCATCTTGCCACCGATGCCCAGCTGGCACTTCTTTTAGTCTGGTGGCATGAGGAAAATGTGGCCTTCTTTTTATAACACTGAGGATTTGGTCGCATTCCCAGTTTGATTTGGGAACCAGACATTTCCATGAATGAGAAGTCTTCTCTTCTGTATTGCAGCAAAATGGTCCGTCGAGTCCTCAAGGAGATGGTTGCTCACAATTATGACCGTTTCTCCAAGAGTGGGTCCTCCTCCACCTATACTGGCTACATAGAACGTAGGTGACACCTGGAGAGCTCCCCCCCCGCCCCCACCCCCGCTCACCCCTCTCATTAGCGCTGCCGAGCCATCACTGAGCCCTGTGTTTTGTCACTAGGTAGTCCTCATGCAGCATCCACTTACAGTCTTGACATCCTGTACTCTGGTTCTGGTATTCTCAGGAGGAGTAACCTGAACGTCTTCCAGTACATCGGGAAAGCAGACCTTCACGGCAGTCAGGTACCCCATGGCCCATGAGTTGTCAGTGGTAGAAACTGCTTGGAGGACAGTGACACTCTGAGAGCAGCGTTACAGAATATGTCTGTAAGCTGATGGTGGCTTCTGTCGTAAAGTTCCAAATCCGAAGTTGAAACTGACATAGTTGGTTCGCTCCACTTCCCAGACGTCTGTCTGTAACTCCAAACACACCTGCATCGGCAGAATTGAGTTGAGCCAGGATTTGCTAGTCAAGCGTCACTCACAGATATGTCCCGTGGGTAGTTCTGAGTATTTAATGTACGCGTGTTTGCCGTTTTGTTCATCTCTGTAGAGACTGACTTCCCCTTACAAGAAACTTCATAACAGTGTACAGCTCTTAAGGAGTTCATTTCTATGTCTCCAGTGCTACCAGGGGAGGAAAGAATTAAGTGTGGGCAGTTGAAAACTGGTAGAATTTTAGTTCAAAATTAAATGATGATGTATCGTTATTATGAATTATGCCATCATTTTGATTTAAGGAATATTCAAGCTTCAAAAATGATCCATAGCTATGAAAACCTGAATGCCCATCCATATGAAACGTCCACATCCTTCAATAGCACCCTGGTCAGAATCCCACACCCTCCCTGCTGAGGCATTGCCATCTGCTCTCTGATATGCCCTGGGAATGCCAAACACACAGTGGGTAGTGTCTGACTATGCAGGATGAAAAATACGCAGGATTCCTTACCTACTGGTCATCAGGGCGTGAACCTCCTCATGGTGTGACCTCATCTCATGGGGAGGGATGAAACTGTGATGTGGAGGGGTGTGGGTGTGGCTTCTCAGAGCAGCGGACTGGGCAGCACTGCCCTTGCCTCTCCATCTCCTTGCAGAGGCTCACAAAAATGGCAGGCCCACTCTATGAGACAGAGTCAGGAGATAAACGTCTCGGATGGTGCCCTCCACCAGAACACTTGTGGCCTTTGCAGTCACAGAGGAGGCATCTGAGCCCGGCCTCTGCCTCACACTAGTGAATATTTACCTGTCTTCACCCCATCTAAATGAATCAAATCTCCCATACAGCCAAAGGTGGTTATGAAGATTACATGGCGAAGACTAATTATCATTATGTTCAGACACAGAGGTTTAGTTTCAATTCTTGCCTAGTTACAGAAGATATTTAGGTTTTGGTCCTGAAAACGTCCTCCTCGTAGCTCGGAGGCATCTCCATCATTATGGAGCAGGTGGGGAGCAGTGGTCCAACCTTGTACCCTTTCTTCCCCAGGTGGTCATTGAAGCACAAGGACTGGAAAGCTTAATTGCAGCCACTCCCGATGAAGGAGAGGAAAACCTTGACTCCTATGCCGGCATGTCAGCCATCCTGTTTGATGTTCAGCTCAGACCTGTCACTTTTTTCAGTGGATACAGTGATTTGATGTCCAAAATGCTGTCGGCATCTGGCGACCCTGTCAGTGTGGTGAAAGGGCTAATTCTGCTGATAGATCATTCTCAGGTAACTGTCTACCTCTCTCAGCCTGCAAGTGTTTAGTGTGCGCGCGCATGTACGTGTTTGTGCACACTAAGCACACCTTTCCATAGTCAGATCATGTGGAAGCCAGAGGTCAGCCTCAGATGTGTTTCCTGATTGCTTCCCAGCTTATTCTTTGAGGCAGTCTCTCACTGACTCTGGAGCATGCTCAAGTACACTGTAATGGCTGGACAGCAAGCCCCAGGGTTGCCTGTGTCTCTACTGCCCCAGCACTGGGGTTATGGGAATACACTACTGTGCCTTGGTTTTATGTGAGTGGTGGGAACCGAAATCAGGTCGTAGACTTGTGCAGCAGACACTACCCAGCTGAGCCTCTCAGTCCTCCAGACACAAAATAAACATGTCTAGAAAAACACGTTAGAGCTCCATGGGTCCTGGTGCTCACCCTCTAAGCATTGGATCCTCTTGCTATTGTCGCCCCTTCTCCATTGCTGTACACGAGTAACATGTGTTTCTCTGTTATTTGTTGCTTAGTGGAAAATGCCCGGGTGGGACAGAGCAGAGATGGCTGCATATTTGGCTCTCCAGTACTAGGAGCTTGGTGTTTATCCTGAATGCAGGAGCTGAGCTAGCTGGCATTGTGATGACAATGATTATGAAAATCAGTATGCTGCATCATTTTCATGACGTCATACCTAATGAAGGCCTGAGCCACGGCTGACACCAGCCGGTGTTTCGGGTTCATTCTTAGAGAGGCTTGCTCATCCGTAGGGAACAGAAGTGCTTTTAGTTCCTCGACCGTGTTCTTTAGGACTTGTCTGCAGTGCTCCTCAGCTCTCATCCTATAATGCCCCTCTTTATGTGGGAGAGTTTCAGTGACGACCACCCTATGGAATTCAGGTGGCTTGCCGCATTGGACCTTCTGAGAAACACAGGAGGGTTCATTGGAACAGCCTTGAGATGGGTGTCTGAGGCTTACATTTTTTCTTTAATGCTTATACCCTAGTATAATAATATTTAAAATGGAACATTGCTAGGTACCATCTTATGGGGCATTGGTATGTACTCTTATTCATATTTATTATATTGAGCATTATACGGAGATTTTATTTAAAATTGACGTGCTGTGGGAGTGGCCTCTTGTGAAGAACAGACCTTCAACAGATCTGAAGATCTTATCCGCTGTATCATTCTTCATCAAGGCACTAGAGGGTTCTAGTTTTTAGGTTCTGTTTATGAAGTCACAGGATTTAAGAGCTGAGGCAACTTTAAGTTTCACGTTTTGTTAAGACTCGCCCCAAAGCATCAATGACTGGGATTAAATATTTGTCTCTGTCTTTATAGCTCCTTATGTAAATTCTAAGTAGACATAGATCGCAAAAAAAAAAAAAAGTAGTTTGGCTTTTATGATGTAATAAGCATTTGGAAGTAGGCAGTCCAGGGTTAACAAAGAAATCCTCAGGGACCAGAATCTGTGCACTTCAGCTCAGCCTGACTAACTCACTGTATAGCCCAGTCTGGCCTCAAACTCACAGAGATCCACCTGCCTCTGCCCTCTGAGTGCTGGGATCAAGGGCATGCGCCACCATGCCCAGCTTTACTATGGCTTTTAATCTCACCTTGTCACCTTGTGACTGTGTACTGACCACGCTCCATCTGCCACATCACCCAGTCCCCCAAGGAAGGAAGAGGAGGACATAGAGCTGGATGGCTATCCAGACGCCCTGGTAGAATGTCACTGACCAAAGTCACCAGTGTCACGTAGCTATCTGTAGCTGCAAGGGAAGTCGGTTTTCACAGCGTTGTACTGGGTGGAGATGCACATTGAAGAAAAGCATGTTTTTCCCCGTGTGAATGAAGAGGAAAACTAGGGGTGCTTCTCATACTCTCCAACCCTCTAGTCATGCAAAGCAAACCCTCAGTGCAGCAGACCCATAAAAGACAGAGAGTGACTATTCCAGGCTTGAGAGCCAAATGCTCTTGATGCACCTAGACAGCCTTATGATTCCAGAGGAAAAACAGCCATCAGCAGGATAGTAAGCGAGGACAGCTGTGTTCCAAGAAAATTTTATTTACAACAACAGCCAGTGGAGCAGAATTTCCTGCAGGCTATAGTTTGTTAATCTCAGACTTAAATTTTCCTGTATGGCTTTCCTATTCATTAAGATACTTCCCCCTAGGCAGGTGTGGTCTGTGAGCGATTGCCCTTTCACTATTATGCATAACCAGTATCTGTGTGTGGCAGGCTGAAGTCTTCGGCAAAGCTGAGGTTATTTCACAAATAAGCTGCCAAGGCCCCAGGCTCTGCAGGACACTCCAGCGATGCCAGTCTAGCTTGAGAAGCACATACCACTCCAGGACAAGTGCTGACATTGAAGGAAACATTGGCCGCTGGCAGCCTGTCACAGCCACCAGGGCAGATAAAATTACTCTCTCTCTCTCCCCCCTTCTCCCTCTTCTCCTTCTCCCTCTCTTTATTTCTCCCTCTCTGTGTCTGCTTTTCTGTGTATATCTCTCTGTCTCTGTGTGTCTGTCTGTGTGTATATGTGTCTATTTGTCTCTGTCTCTTTCTACATATATGTCTGTCTGTCTCTGTGTCTCTCAGTGTGTCTGTCTGTCTGTCTCTTTGTCTCTCTCTGTGAATGTCTACCTGTCTCTGTCTGTCCCCCCCCTCTGTGTGTGTGTGTGTTTGTGTGCCTGTTTCTGCCTCTGTGTGTGTGTCTGTCTCTGTCTCTGTCTCACTGTCTCTCACTGTATTACATTTCACAGATGAGTGTCTGAGAACAAGGAACCTTGTTAGCCAGGAAATAACATATTTTCCTAAATAGAAGAAGCAATGAGATGAACTATCAAAATGTCAGTGTCTATTCTACAAGAAACACCTTGCAGGTCATAGTTAAAAAGCAAAGGGATCAACCCCAAATTCAAAGTTCTGGCACCTTCTTCTTCTAGTCCATAGACAAAATGTTAAATAAATGTATTCTGGGCCAGTTGAGGATGTATGTTTATGCTCTATATTCTTTGCAATGTTCCTCAGAACAGACTTTCTTACAATGAGACACAGAGTTGTAACTATGTTTCCTCAGGACAGACTTTCTTACGATGAGATAGAGTTGTAACAATGTTTCCTCAGGACAGACTTTCTTAGAAACAAAATTGTAACAATGTTTCCTTAGGACAGACTTTCTTACAATGAAACACAGAGTTGTAACAATGTTTCCTCAGAACAGACTTTCTTACAGTGAGACACAGAGTTGGAATTATGTTTCCTCAGAACAGACTTTCTAACAGTGAGA
>NC_022022.1:32235549-32260636 GCF_000317375.1 Microtus ochrogaster | reverse complement strand
CTCAGAACAGACTTTCTTACAGTGAGACACAGAGTTGTAACAATGTTTCCTCAGAACAGACTTTCTTACAGTGAGACACAGAGTTGGAACTATGTGACTGCTGTGAAGAGCAGCTGCAAAGTCCAATCCTTACACACCATCTGGGTGCAGCCTCTCAGCCATCATTTTCCTGTCAGTGAAGAAATAAAATGGCTCCAGTGTAGATCAGCATGATGTTTAAGTGACTTCTCATGTGTAAGCATACAGGTGCTCAAAATCTGTTAGCTCCATACATTTAATTATCTTAAAGAAACACTGCACTGTATGGTTGAGTCCCTTTCACAGAGGCAGGGGTGGGCATGTTGGTTTGCTCTCAGAAGCAGATTCGGTAGAATTCTATGTGCCTACATATAAGAGCGCTTCCTTTGCAGGGAAGAAAAGCAATCTTTGAGAAAGCCTAAGTGTTTCTCCAAACCACTTGCAGTGAAATGCCCTTCTCACGCAGGCATTTTGACTGCTAAGTGTGAAATGCTCTTTTCTGTGGCCTGGATGCTTTCATGTCCAGCTAATGCATAGCCAGTGTGAAGGTCAGGATCTACCTCTTAGGGTCCTACTGGACTAGAAGGATTAACAGGTCTCCAGATTCCCAGTCAAGAAAGCATGCTGATGCAAGGCAAGGCGTATTCCTGAGGCAGGGTGTAGGAGTTACTTGGCAACAGGCATGGGCATGGCTTGCAGCAGATGTCTGGTGTCATCCATGGTTTTCAGAGATTTAAGTACACATTCAGGGATGATTGTTGAGTTTTACAGGACAGGTTGTGGTTCTTTATATTTGTCACAGAGGATGACATAGCCCCTGTATCTTTGGGCAGCCACATTTTTGTCCTGGAGTAAATATAGCTTTAAGCATCCTTAGGGATGTCACCTCATGTGCCCCAACCCTGGTACAGAGCACTCAGGAGTGTCCTTCAGAATGAAAGCATTTTCATATCAACGTCAAACTTTCTTATTCCACTTGGGTGTGAGCCAGTTCTCTGAGGTTTCCTGCCATGTTTGGTATTTCTGTTTGTTTGTAGTTCAGTGCAAACAGTGCAGCCCTTTCTCAAAAGTGCAGTCATGACATTTGGTACCTGGAAAATACATGACTTTTCTGGTCTGCTCATGGCAGCTACACAAAGAAGTTAGTCACACTCTTAGCTGCCAGGAACTCTTCGTATCTCTGGAGGAATACCAGAGTGAAGGATACAGAGCCACCTTCCCAGAATCCTGCTCAGATTCAGCCCTGCCTCAGAGCCCCTGGTTTCAGTCTAGCACAAAGCATCTTCAGCCAGCATCACCCCACTTAATGTGCATGAAAAGCATGGGAGTTGCGGTCTAAATACAGGCAAACAACACAAAGCAGTGGCCTCCGGACAGTAAGAAGACCATCTGGGAGGGCTTTCTTTTTCAGTGGCCATCATGCCTTTGGGAAATATAATGGAATTTGGGCTTGGCTTGACCACTGTTTGGAGTCATTTCTGATGTCAAACACCAGGGCGCAGAAGCTTAGTTCAGTTGCCTTCCCTTCCTGTTCTAGCTCAGCCCAGGAAGTTCTGGAAACTTAGATACTGTACTGGGAGTTTTCATCCTGCAGTTTTGTTTGCCAGAAGATGTCACTGCCTGTGTTTGCCTCAACATAAAACCAGAGATGTACTTAAGGACGTGAAAAGATCCTTTGTCCAATCTTCATATTTAAAAAAAAAAAAAAAAAAAAAACTACAGCTGGGCTTTTGTTGGAAATACCTTCATCCTCCTGGTCCAGTGGTTCTCAAATTCAGTTGTGTCAGAATCCCGTGAAGGCATATGAGGAGGTTGTTGGGCGCCACCTTCAGAGTTTCTAAATCAGAAGTGTGGGGTACCTGAGAAATTGCATGTTGAAACTGTTGCTAGATAGTGCTGACTCTCTGCCAGAAGCCACACGTTGGAAATGAATTTCCCCTCCCAAAGAGAGGCAAGGATTGAAGGGAACAGCCTTCTCAATTGATACTCCAATCCTCTACTATTTTTATTGATTTATTTAGCAAATGTGCAATGCCTTCTCTTGGGGACCAAGATTAGGATAACATATTTCCAAGTCTTCTTCACTGGGGGAAATGGTGTAGTGGCAGTACCCTGGCCTAGTAGTTGAGAGGCCCTGGGCTTGCACTGAAACATTGCTCTAAAAGCCCCCACAGCCTCACAGGCTGAGAGTTCACCGTACATCAGGAAGTCAGTGTGTATGTATAGAGGCATTAGCTAATCTCTGCTTATTACTGTATTTTCTGCTTCTAGGATATTCAGCTACAGTCTGGACTAAAGGCCAATATGGAGATCCAGGGTGGTCTGGCTATTGATATTTCAGGCTCAATGGAATTCAGTCTGTGGTATCGTGAGTCCAAAACCCGGGTGAAAAATCGGTAAGCACAACACAGAGAAATGCAGGGCTGTGTCTGGGGTGGTGCCTAGCCGTTTCCGAATCTGTGCTTTTTGTTTGCGGTTGTAACCGTAGGGTTGGAAATGATTGTGGGAATTCATTACATCGATAGCATCTTAGAAACAGGTCTGTAGGGAGCACTGAGGGTCTTAATGCTGTTGAAGACCTCCACAGACAACGCACATTTGGATGAAAGCTAATTCATATTTTACTTTAGTAGCTGGCAGTTGTCTTCCTCGGGGTCTCTATTGCTGTAATAAAACACTATGACCAGAAACAAGTTGGGAAGGAAAGGGTTTACTGCATCTTGTAGTTCGCCCTCAAGGGAAGGAGCTCACAGCAGGAACAGAGGGCAAATGGCAATAGGAGTGGTGCTTACAGACTTGCTCAGCCTGCTTTTTAAAATAGCACCCAGGGCCATTACCCTCTGGGTGGCAACACCTACAACGGGCTGGCCCCTCCCACATCAATTGCTAATTAAGAAAACGCCCTGCAGGCTTGCCCACATTAAGACTCCCTCTTCCCAGATGACTCTAACTTGTGTTAAGCTGACATCAAGCTGGGCAGCACAGTTGATTCCTTCTCAGCTTGAGGACTGCTAAACCATAACCTTCCCTTTCTTGTTCATCCCCAAGATCTCATATTAATATTACAATATAAAGCATAAGTAAATTTAAAGCTTATCTCTGTTGTTGGCATTAGAATCTCTCTTCATTTACTAATTCCCCTGGGTTAAATAAAATGATAATCTCGTTTGTAACCAAATTTAAACCTTTTGTGAGTGAAAATAAGAAATACAAGGAAGGACAGGACTGCTCCCAAGTGTGGTGGGAGAGAAAGTGTTTGTAGACAAAAGAGAGAGCGTTGTCAGAGGCAGAGACATTGAGGAGAGTACAGAACGCAGGGCCCCTGATCTGGCCCAGTGAGGAGAGCTGGGAGGGGAGGGGGACCAGGAGAGCAAAGCGTAGATGAAAGGGACCCAGTAACTGAAATGTCCAGGTTATAAGGAAGGGCAGCTCGGGGAGGGCAGCCCAGCCCCTGGGCTGGATAAGTTTAGGGTGGGGGACAGCATATGCGAGACTTACCCTGTAATAAGTAGGGACTGAAGGATGCTGGGAGAACTTGGTGGCCAGGTTTTGATATGTTAAATAGGCACCTCAGTTAGCCATTTGTCCCAGGCTTGAGGCCTAACATTTTGGGTGTAAATATTCATTGTGCATAAGCACACTTTCAAATAAGTATACATTGTTTACTGAGGCCTTGTCCCTTTCACCGGCCCCTTCTTCCAGTGTCCTTATTGTCACTGTCCTGTCGTCTGTCTTTCATTTGCTCATTCATCCACGTAAATAATACCCCTTAAACATTTGCTTGACTGTAAGGCAGGAGAAGATTCTGGTTAATGACTAAGGGTTAGAACAACCCTTTGGCCTGTTTTATACTGAGAACAACAGCACAGAAATTCTTTTAGAATTTGGCAGACAAAAATTAGATTCTCTCTCTTTTTTTAAATGCGTGGACATGTAAATTTGATTTCATTGTAAGCATAATTTCTCACCATTTAGTTGAAGTTTACAGCTGCTTAAAGTGCTAGTTTTGATTTTTGGTTTTTGGATTTTAAGTTTGGTTTATTCACTTATTTATTTTTAAACTTCTTCATTGTCATCCACGCCATATGCCCCAGTCGTCAGCCTGTCTGTCTGGCTCTCAGTGACCCCTGCTAAACCCATTTTATTTGCCTATATACATATCCCATTACAAGAATGGCTGTCACACAGCACTCTCTCAGGTATCCTGGCAACCATATACGTGCCTCTAGGGAACCTCTGAGAAGAAATGAAATGGAACGGAAATAGCTAACGTGAAGCAACAGAGATAGTTAACAAGAAAATTATCATAAATGTCAGTTGTCTTCTTGATGCGTTCATGCTTCTCTTTCAGAAAATGTGGGTGTTTCTGGGACTGAGAGAGGACTAGGTCTCATGTGGGCTTCATCTTGGCAAACAGCATTATATGTGATATGCACTTAGCTCCAACTTCCAGAATTTGAGGCAGGGGATGCCCAGGGAAAGAGCAACCCTTCTGTGCCCAATCTCTGGCACCACCGTGTCCTGGTTCCAATAAAGCTTTATGCGCACTGAGGTCACCTCTCCATTGTTAAGTGTTTCCTCCCAGTCTACTGGTGCCGTGAGTGGAGACTCGGGGGAAGTTCTGTTAGCTCAGTGCATGTGACAATAAGAGATGTTTTTCAAAACTTCCAGGGTGGCAGTGGTCATAACCAGCGACGTCACAGTGGACTCTTCTTTTGTGAAAGCTGGCCTGGAGAGCAGGGCAGAGACAGAGGCAGGCCTGGAGTTCATCTCCACGGTGCAGTTCTCGCAGTATCCGTTCCTGGTCTGCATGCAGATGGACAGGGCTGAAGCTCCATTCAGGTAAGCGAAAAGAGAATGCTCGCGGAATTAAATCCTCACTAATGTAAAAATAACTTTTTAAGGAAACAAAGGGACTCTTTTTACTGTAGGAGTTACCACATAATTTCAGAAAAAAAATACCATATGTGCAATTTCTGTCTGCAATATCTTCACATTTGCTTCCTGGACAAAGTACATTTGGCCATCCATTTCTCATGACCCAAGAGAATCCAGTTATCTGTACAATGGCCACCTGACCTTGTTTATGTTTGGACCCAGTCTTGAGAATTCGGCCTTCTGAATTTAGAAAACATGTGTCCCAAAGCTTAGGTCCTTAAAATCCTGTTGTACAATTCCCCGTGTGTCTACACCACTCCTCTTCCATCCTGGGCCCAGCTTCCCTTAACACCGTGTCCTTGGGTCTAGTTGCCAGTCTTTGTAGCGGAGCTATCCTGTGGAGCTAGGATGATTTGAGTCTAGGTAACACCCAACTCCTCCATAGTAGTTTATAAATGTTTCCTAGGACTTATACCATAAGGAATCATTTGTACATTTAAAATAGCAAGTCACAATTTATATCATCTTTTATGATAACCAGGCCAACGTCAAGTACCTTATTTTACCGGTATTTCATGATCCATATAAAAAAAATGCATCAATAATTCAAGAACAAGTACCAGTAAGTCACATTTTCCTAGAACAAGCAACAGTGGCTTACACTCAGAACATTAACTTAAAACATGCAGTGACCGTAAGCCCAGCCACGTGACTAGCTAGCCTGGTTCTCCGTTTTGCTTGGGCCATATTGCTGGGAGTACTTCCCTCTCAACATTCTACTCTTCCATCGTGTTGGATGCTCCGAAGGGGAGTGCTCTTGGGGTGGGGCTTCTGGAATGAGTGGTGAGAGGCAGCAAGGCCTGTGTGGTTCAACAGCATCCCAGGAATGCACAGTGTGGCAGGACCTCCAGCTTCCAGCCCGTCGAAGTGTGCTCATTGGTACCAGAATAGAGGAGGAGAAACAATGGGATCGCCCTGCAGGGCAGCACCTGCAGCTCCTCTGCAGTTTCCAGAGCAGGGCAGGAGCACCTGGGACCAGCAAGGGTGGCTTGACTGTTTGTAACTCCGCCCTTCCTCTCTTGTCATGCAGGAAATTTGAGACAAAGTACGAAAGACTGTCCACCGGCAGAGGCTACGTCTCTCGAAGAAGAAAGGAAAGCCTGGTGGCGGGATGTGAACTGCCGCTCCATCAAGAGAACTCCGAGATGTGCAACGCGGTGTTCCCCCCTCAGCCAGAGAGTGCTAGCTCGGGCGGATGGTTTTGAAACCCAAGAGTGGTGCTTCCCTTGGAACCATTTCTTTGCGAGCTATGTGCTTTGATGTGCCTAATCTTCGCTCTCCAAGAGCACAGTGTTTACATGTGTACCTGTATTTAAGATGTTTGTGAAGAGCCATGGAGAACTTCAATGAATTAAACTTCAGCCTATTCAGGAGATGCCCCAGTGTCATGCTGAGTCACCATAGGACACTTGCAACAACACGCCTACTTTTTGTTCTTTGCAAAAGTCCTAACGAGTACAGTGACTCTAGTTTTGTTTTAAGAAGGAGCTAGTGTCTGGATGAACAAAGAAAACAAAAACAAAACCCCCAAACCATAAAGGCTTAGGCAAATATGAATTTGATTCAACAACTTTCGCCAGAGTGAGCCCTTGACAGAACCTTAAGCTTGCCTTCTAAGAAGCACATTGCCTAAGCAGGGCAGGAGTGGAGGGACCCCGAGCAAGCCATTTTTCTCCCTTTTTTCTTTTTCTTCTTCCTCTCTTTTTTTTTCTTGGTGTTTTTTTTTTCCCAAAAAAAAAAAGTTCCCAAAAGGTTCAGAGAGAGGGTGGAGATAAGACTTAAAATCTGTTAGTCAGTCTCAAGAATTACTATTTATGTTTTATGTTAGTTTTATAAGCCTAAAAGTGACAGGATTAAAGCATACTGTGACATGTCCCTGCTAGCCCTGCAGTGAGACCACTTGGAAATCACTCTCCCTAATTTTGGAATTATCATACAGTAATAAAAACAATTGAGTCTCAGAGCATCCGTAGTTTTTCTCAGGATGTGTCTTTTGGATGCTGTAGCGTGGTACACAGGTCTTTGGAGAGCACACCCTGTAGGCCCCACTTTCTACCTCAATTGTTTGGTGGTAGAAGCTCCATCTCTTTGACTACAGTTTGTACAGAGATTGGAAGGATTGTTCCTCCCAGAAAGTGATGGATTTGTAGTTCAAAACTATGACACTGAATAACGACTTTGTGTGTTAAAGGGCCACACCAAACATTTGAATATATTTATTAATAAGAAAGATATGTTTATTGTAATACCCCCCAAATAGTCAGGTGCTCATTTGTCCAGCAAACATATGCATAAAATGGAAGTTTAGCTGCAGTAGAAAATGAAGTGTGATGATGAAATAAATGTATGTAATTTACTGAACTCCTCTTGTCCCGTGTTGCTTGAATCCATGGTTCTTTGATCTAGCTACTTAATGAGCCCAGGGACAGATGCACCGAGCTAAGCCTCTGCAGCAAGGCACACATCCCGAGTCTCTATCACTGGGTAGTCAGCTCTCTGAAGGACAGAGCACCAGTTTGTCAGGATGGGGCAGTTTGTCAGTAGCTTTTCTATACACGAATAACAAGCTTTCTTAGAACCCAGGAATAAAATTCTGTTTACAATACATTCAAAAAATCCCCAGGAATAAACCTACCGAAGGAGTTAACAAATCTCAGTAATGAAAACTTAAAGACACTAAAAAGAAATTAAAGGAGATGGTAGCAGTTAAAAAGACCTCCCGTGCTCACGGTTTGGCAGAATTAATATCATGAAATGGCTACATCAAGGAGAGCAATCTACCATGTGCCTCCACCAAAATTCCTGTGTCATTCTTCACAAAAGCAGAAAAAATAACTCAAAAGTTCCTAAGGGAGCACAAAAGACCTTGAATAGCAAACGCAACGCTGTGCAGAAAGAAATGCGGAGGCACAGCAGTGCCTGACCTCAAATTAACTGTGAAGCCTTTGTAACAAGACCAGCTCGATACTAACACAAAACAACTGCGGGATAGAATAGAGGGCCCAGAAATAAACCCACATAGCCAGTCATAGCCACCTAACTTTTGACAAAGGTATTAGGCGCACAGATTAGAAAAAAGACAGCTTGTTGAACACTTGCTGCTGACACAGAATGAAACTGGATCCTTACTTTTCACTTTGTCCATGTGCCTCTCTCCCCCATTCTCCAAAATGGGTCAAAGACCTCCGTGTAAGACTTAGGGCTTTGAAACCATTAGAGAAGAATTTGACAAAATATCTCAAGACACACATAGGCAAAACTTTCTGTAAAGAAACTCTAAGAGCACCGAAATAATTCTAAGATTTGATAAATAGAATTGCGTAAAATTAAAGGGGTTCTGAACACCAAATGAAACAATCAGCAAAACAGGAAAAAAAAATCCCACAGAATAGGAGACTCTCTTTGGCACCTCCACATCAGACAAGATAGTGATGACCGCATCTCTAAAGGCTTTTGCTGTGTTTGAAGACACAGTGCCTCCTAATGACTCATGTCTGAGTGCTTGGCTCCTGGCTGGTGGTGCTGATTTGGAGAGGGAGTTGTGGAAGTTTTAGGAAGTTGAGCCTCACTGGAGAAAGTAGGTCACAGACAGTAGGCCTTGAGGTTTCATAGCCCAGACACACTTCCTGTCCACTGCTTCCTGACTGCAGACCCAACGTGTTTCGCATTCCTGCCGCCACGCCTTCTCCACCATGATGGTCTGTGTCCCCTCAAATCATGAGTCAAACAATCCCTCCCTGACCTGACTTTGCCAGGGACTTGGTCATAGCAATAAAAATAGTGCGCAGTACAACCTACAAAAATTAAGCACCCCAAACCCCAAAGAATGTGATCAGAAAACCGAGAGCTGAACTGACAGCTCTCAAAGAAAGAAATGAAGAATTCTGGTAAGGACTTGGAAAAGTCTTTAGCCATCAGGGGAAATGCAAATTAAAACTACATCAAGATTCTATCTCATTCCAGTCAAATTGGCTAAGGTCCAGAAAACAATTCACAATTGCTGGCGATGATGTCGAGAAAGAGCAGCACTTACTATTCATTGCGTGTGGGGATGTAAACTTACAGAGTCTATAAAAATCATCATGATTATTCCTTCAAAACAACAACCAGAGCTACCGTATGATCCAGATAGGATGCTCTTAGGTATTTCTTCAAGGATGCTAAGTCAGGGCACCACCGAGAAACTACATGTTCCTAATAACCAAGGTCTGGAACTGGCTTGTTGCCCGCCAGCCATGAACTGGTGCATATTGTACTTATACACAGTGGACCTTCATCCAGCTCTAGGGAAGAACACAGTCCTAGTGTTTGCAGGAAAATGGATAGAACTGAGGTCAGCGTGTTAAGTGATATAAGACAGACTCACAAAGACAAATACTGCATTTTCATTTTCATATAATGCCTGGATTTCCAACACCCCAGTGTGTGTGTGTGTGTGTGTGTGTATGTGTGTGTGTATGCATATAACATCAAAATAGAAATGGAGCAATGAAAGGAAACGGATAGGTAAAAAGAGAGAAAGACAACAGAGGGTAACCATATACGTGACATTAAAGCAGAAAGGAAAAAGGGTGGTAAGGGACCAGCAAGCCAGGGGAGTGTACGTGTGTGTATGTGTGTGTGTGTATACATATGAAAATGTAACAATGAAGTCCAAGACTTTGTGTACCAATTTTGAAAACATTGAAAGCTAGTAAAAACTTATTTATAACCATGGAAATGGAGCCTCCGTGTTTAGAATCATGTGTTGTTCCTGCAGAGGACCTGGGTTCAGTTCCCAACACCTCCATGGTGATTCACAACCGTCTGTAACTCCAGTTCCAGGTCAGACTGTGGAGAATAAGTGACTATTGAATACTCTGCTACGAACATGACATCTACAGGAGACTTGAGTTTTGTGCATGGTGATAGATAGGGATCTATTTTCATTCTTCTTCATCTTGATATTCAGTTATGCCAGTACCATTTGTTAAATATGCTTTCTTTTTTCCATTTTATATTTTTTGGGTTTTTTTTTTTGTCAAAAATCAGGTGTTCAAAGGTGTGTGGATTAATATCTGGGTCATTGATTCAGTTCCATTGATCCTCCTGTCTGTTTGTATGCCAGTAGCAGGCTGTTTTCAGTACTGCAGCTCTGTAGTAGAATTTGAAGTCAGGGATTGTGATGCCTCCAGAAATTCTTTTATTGTACAGAATGTTTTGGTTATCCTGGGTTTTTTGCTTTCCATATAAATTTGAGTACCATTCTTTTGAGGTCTGTGAAGAATTTTGCTGGGATTTTGATGGACATTGTATTGAATCTGTAGATTGCTTTTGGTAAGATTGCCATTTTTACTATGTTAATTCTACCTACCCAAGAGCTTGGGAGATCTTTCCATTTTCTGGTGTCTTCTTCAATTTCTTGCTTCAAAGATTTAAAGTTCATGTCAATACAAACCTTCCACTTGTTTGGTTAGAGTTACTCTGAGATATTTTATGCTATCTGTGGCTATTGTTAAGGGTGATGTTTCTCTGATTTCTTTCTCAGTCCATTTATCATCTGTGTACAGGAGGGCTACTGATTTTTTTGAGTTAGTCTTGTATCCTGCTACATTACTGAAGGTGTTTATGGGTTGTAGAAGTTCCTTGGTAGAATTTTTGAGGTCACTTATGTAAACTATATCATCAGCAAATAGTGAAAGTTTGTAACCCCTTGATATCCTTTTGTTGTCTTATTGCTTTAGATAGGACCTCAAGAACTATATTGAATAGATATGGAGAGAGTGGACAGCCGTGTCTTGTTCCTGATTTCAGTGGAATCGCTGGGAGTTTCTCTCCATTTAGTTTGATGTTGGCTGTTGGCTTGACTTAATTATGTTTAGGTATGTTCCTTGAATCCCTGCTCTCTCCAAGACCTTTATCGTGAATATGTTGTATTTTGTTGAAAGCTTTTTAAGCATCTAATGAGATGATGATGTGGTTTTTTTCAGTTTGTTTTTATGGTGGATTACGTTGACAAATTTTCATATGTTGAACCATCCCTGTATCTCTGGAATGAAGCTGACTTGATCATGGTGGATGATGGTTTTGACGTGTTCTTGTATTTGATTTGCCAGTATTTTATTTAGTAGTTTTGTATCAATATTCATGAGTGAGATTGGTCTGTAATTCTCTTTCTTAGTAATGTGTTTCTGTGGTTTGGGTATCAGGGTAATTGTAGCCTCATAAAAAGAGTTTGGCAGTGTTCCTTCTGTTTCTATAGTGTGGAACAATTTGAGGAGTATTGGTATTAGTTCTTCTTTGAAAATCTTGTAGAATTCTGAGCTGAAACCATCTAGTCCTGGGCCATTTTTTGGTTGGAAGACTTTTGATAACTGTTTCTATTTCTTCAGCAGTTATAGGTCTGTTTAATTTACTTATCTGGTCTTAATTTTGGTAAGTGATATTTATCCAGAAAGTTGTCCATTTCCTTTAAGTTTTCCAATTTTGTGAAGTACAGGCTTTTGAAATATGACCTGATGATTCTCTGTATTTCCTCCGTGTCTGTTGTTATGTCCCTCCCTTTTCATTTCTGATTTTGTTAATTTGGATATTCTCTCTCTGCCTTTTGGTTAGTTTGGATAAAGATTTGTCTATTTTGTTGATTTTCTCGAAGAACCAACTCTTTGTCTCATTGATTCTTTGTATTATTTTCTTTGTTTCTATTTTGTTGATTTCACCTCTCAATTTGATTATTTTGTGCCACCTAGTTCTCTTGGGTGATTTTGCTTCTTTTTGTTCTAAAGTTTTCAAATGTTCTCTTAACTCACTAGTGTGGTGATGGAGGAAGGTCATTGGTTGATTTAATAAAGAAGCTGCTTGACCTGATAGGTTAGAACGTAGGTGGGAGGAGCAGAATGCTGGGCGGAAGAGGAAGTGAGCTGCTTGACCTGATAGGTTAGAACGTAGGTGGGAGGAGCAGAATGCTGGGCGGAAGAGGAAGTGAGCTCAGAGACTCGACAGCTCTCCTCTCGGGGGCAGACGCCTCAGAGAGACACGATGCTCCACTCTTGCGGGCAGAGGCGAGAGCTCTGCTCTCTGAGGCACACGCGATGAAGCTCCAACCCAGGATGGACGTAGGCTAGAATCTTCCCGGTAAGCCACCTTGTGGGCTACAGCAGATTATTAGAAATGGGCTAGTCCAGGTGTGAGAGTTAGCCTAGAAGAGAATGGGCCAAGCAGTGATTAAAAGAATACAGTGTCCGTGTAATTATTTAGGGGCATAAGCTAGCCAGGCGGCCGGGGTGCGGCTGGGGTGTTGGGGACTCAGCCCCGCCGCTCCATATTACTACAGTGTGGGATTTTTCCAGTTTCTTTATATAGTCCCTAAATATTTATTTTTAAATACACACTAGTGTGTGTGTGTGTGTGTGTGTGTGTGTGCGCGCGCGCGCGCACATGTTATGTCCATGTGTAAATGCAGGTGCCCTTAGAGTCCAGAAGTCACTTTCAAATCCTCTGGAGCTGTATTACAGGAGGCTGTGAGCAGCCCAATGTGGGTGCTGAGAACTCAGCTGGAGTCCTCTGCAAGAGCAATAGGCACTCACAGCCACAGATCCAGCTCCCTAGTCACTAGAAATTTGTTTTTCTTATGTAAATATTTTCTCAAGTGAAAGGTCAGCTTCTCAGGCTAGAGCCATGCCTATCGTCTGCAATGTCCTCTATGCAGCAGATGGTCTATGCTCACCAACTGCCATGCAAGCCCCTGTGGCGTCCATGACATCCCCAGCATGATCTGCTCTCCAGGTCTCTAAGGGTTTTTCAGGAGAACAGGCACTGTTACAGCCTCCATATCTGAGCTGTTTATTTTGCTCTCACAGCACAGTGCTCCCAGACTACCCTTGTAAGAACAAAAATAACTAAGGACCAGAAAGCAAAGGTTAAGCTCTGGAGTCGCAGTCCAGTTCACCGAGTGCCTGCATGTGCGAAGGTCTGGGTCTGATCCTCAGCACAATATAAACTGGATGGTGTGGTCCATAAATGTACTTGCAGCACACAGGAGCTAGAGACAGAAAAATTCAGGTTATCCTGTTACACGGCAAGATCAAGACCAGCCTGGGCTATAGAAGACTCTACCTTAAGGAAACAAAAGAAAAAAAATATATAAAAAACTAGGTTAACTTTCTTTAAAAATAAAGGAAAATTAGCATTTCTTAAGCACTAACCTTTAAAAAACATGTTTTCACAAATCCCTAGCATTTACTTTCCCCAACTTACAAAACACCATGGGGGACAATAGTACACTACAGAGAAATAACTTACTAGTCGGAACGCAGCAGCTCTCTTGCTGCTTTCTCAGAAGGTGGCCACCCACAGTGACCAGGCCCAGTAGTCCTAACACATGTAGCTCCCTAACACAGGCTGCTTCTTGCCAGTCGCTCCGTCTCAGCAACAGGCAGAACATTAGTATTTGTGCTGCACGCAGGTGACATTTCCGTTTGGGGATCAAGTTGGGGAGCCCCAGCTTGAAGGAGACCCTTGGACTCACAAGACAGCCTTATCTGATGTTTGTACCCCATGGTGGTAGGGAGAACAGTTGTGAAAGTAACAGTTTTTGCTTCTGGGCTAGAATGGAGCTTTCCCCCAAACACCAGCTATTAGAGAAGATTAGTTTAAGGTGTATGACTTTTGTTTTTGCTGCATTTGCTTAACTCTGTGAAGCTGTGATTCTTTGCCTGTCTAAAACACCTGAGGGTCCTAATAAACAACTGAATGGCCAACAGAGAGACAGGAGCAAGGATAGGTGGGGCTGGCAGGCAGAGGGTATAACTAGAAGGAGAACCGAGGAAGAGAGGAGCAACCAGAGAGGTGGAGGAGGACAACAGGGCCAGCCACCCGGCCACCCAGCCACCCGGCCACCCGGCCACCCGGCCCCTGGGCCACCCAGCCACCAGGCTACCCGGCCCCTCGGCCACCCGGCCACCCGGCTACCCAGCCACCCTGCCACCCAGCCACCAGGCCACCAGGCCACCCGGCCACCCAGCCAGCCACAGAGAAAGAGTGAAAGTAAGATATACAGAAGTAAGAAAGGGGAAAAAGACCAGAGGCAAAAGGCAGTCTGGATAATTTAAATAAGGAAAGCTGGCAAGAAACAACCCAAGCTAAGGCCAGGCATTCATAACTAAGAATAAGAGCCTCAGATTGTGATTTATTTGGGAGCTGGGTAGTGGCGTGGCCCCTCCCCCCTAAAAAAAGCCAAAAGAGTGAAACATCACACAACAACCAGGGACGGCATCCTCCCACTCTCAAGGTGCTTTGAAAAACTGAGTGTTAAGATAGAGGTTTCTAACTGAGTGATTTATGGGATGGCTTGCCATTAAAGTGTAAGGTTTCTCTAAAAACTGATACCTTGCTTGTGTTGAGGATAGCCAAGAGCTGTTTTAAAATCCCTTGTGACAAAAAATTTCAGGCTGTTCATGCCTTTTAGTCAGTAATTCCACTTCTAGAATTTTGTGCCATGGACTTTAGCAGAGATGCTTGCCAAAAGGTATGCTTCAAGGCACTCAGTGCAGCACTTACCTGCACAGCCTCAAACCACACATCACATTAAAGTCACGTTAGTGTGCCACGGCTTAAACACACCCTGAGGGAGTCATGTGAAGAAATAAGACTAGCATTAAAAAAGTCACTCCAGGGGCTGAAGAAATGTCCCAGTGTGCAAGAGTCCACACTAGGCAAGCAAGACCCAAGTTCACATCCCCAGCACATGCATAAAACCCGGGCATGGCCACTCTCACTTACACTCTTGGCATTGAAGGATGGAGGCCGGCAGATTGTGGGAGCTCCCTGGCTAGCCAGTCTGGCTGAAACAGAGCTTCATGTCCAGTGAGAGGTCCTGCCTCCAAAACAAAGTGGGGCATGATAGATGACACTTAATATTGTTCTTCTTTAATAATAATTAGTTCATAACGCCTCTGACCTCCACAAGTCTGTACACGGGTGCGTGCACTTCCACACCCACACGCATGCAACACCAAGAAACTTATAAAGATGTAGGCTTTTAATATTATGAAGCAAAAATGAAGACGGCAAATTTGCATGGAAAGTATCAAAC
This sequence comes from Microtus ochrogaster, assembly GCF_000317375.1. NCBI lineage: Eukaryota > Metazoa > Chordata > Mammalia > Rodentia > Cricetidae > Microtus > Microtus ochrogaster. The sequence continues at coordinate 32,245,608 of NC_022022.1, read as the reverse complement.
ACACCTCAGAATATTTAAAATTTTCTACATTTCCTTCATTGAATTTGCATTACATGCTCAAATAAAAGAAGTTCTATTCCTTGATGGATTGAATATCTCTAAACAATCTGTGCAGTGGTGGATTTGAATTTTCCAAAGACAGAAGTAATAAAATAGAGGCATATTATAGCAGTTGATATTTATTTTTTTAATCATGTTTGTTTATAGTGAGTGGTGTGTGTATGTGTGTGTGTATGTGGACTTCGGTGCTACAGTGTGCATGCATGTCTTACCCTATATTTACTATAGTGCATGTGAGTGTGTGTGTGTGTATAGACTTAGATCTACTGCATGCATGCATGGCATACTCTATAATTGTCTATAGTGTGTGTGTGTGTGTGTGAGAGAGAGAGAGAGTGTGTGTGTCGTGGACCTACAGCATGCATGCATGCCATACTCTGATGTCCATGACTATGCTAACTTTACAGCAGAGATGCAGACTTAGGGAATAAAAGGGATTAATAGGAAAGATAGAAATGAACTTCACACCCAGGTGTTTCTGTCTTGAATACATCCACTCTTACTCTCTAAAGCCTAGAAGCCTTCCAGAAACATTGTCTGTGAGGGACACTCTGTGGGTTAAGCTGTAGCGTTAAAAAAAAAAGAAAAAGAAAGTTACTTTTTCCACACCACTTCTGTTGGGTAGTTTCTGTCTCGGAATGTTGAGTATGCTCCTTGTCTGCACTGTTCCTCATTGCCCTGTTCTCTGAACAGCTAAACAGCCTTCACTCCCAGTCCTTTGCAATGCCTTTATCTTCCCAGTCCTGTCCAGGCCCAGTGCTCCCGTCCCCCGCTAGTCCTGGGCTAGGCGGCTGACGTGGCTCTCTTTTTGGTGGCTGTTGGCCAGTTTCCTCTCAGTCTCCATGCCTCTGGCAAGGCTTGGACTGAACAGCTTTATAAGCATTCTCGTCATAGTTAGAGGCTTCCCGAAAACTTAACATCTCTCAAGAAGCAGAGTGCCTGGCGTAGCTGTCATAGGCGTCCATTTTTCCTCCAAAGGAAGGTAATTCCCTCCACACTTGATGGACAACTGTAATGAATGCCCTTCCTGACTCCAAAGCATTGCCCAACACAAACACCTACCCCATTATCGATTCCCCTCATTCTAGATTCGTTTTTCTAGAATGTTTGTCTGAGCCTAAACTCCCCTAAGGACTCATTTTAGAGCCCGTTCCTTAAAAGCATGTTTGAAGACAGCCCTTCGTGATAACGAGGGTGTGAAACTCAACAGCCAGTTCTTTGGCAAATCTCTCCTAGAGGTGGTGTTTGCATTCCTAGCTACCACATCTTGGTTTTAGAGTTACCTGTTGATGGAGATGGTGAAAATGATGTCGTATCCATATTTGAGCGAGGCCTTAAGCAGCTGGCAATATCTGCTTCCTGCCTCCTGGAATTCTCGGTTACGGAACATAGCCAGGACGTTTTGAAGATGTCCGAGCAGGGAGGCTCCCAAGAGGACGCGAAGTCATTTGGTCTGTGGCTCAGCAGAGCTCTGAGCTAAAGGCAGCAACTCACAAGTCTGTAAGAGAACACTAGGAGAGAGTGTTCTCTGGTCGCTGTCTGCCAAGCCCAGCTTCACCTGCAGATGTGTGAGCTACACACATGGTTCCTGTTTGAATTTGCTAGAACAGTGCTCAGCAAAGCATAACCAGGAGAATGGGCATACTCTGTTCTAAAGCTACAGTGTTTACAATATTGCATGCCTCGGATCTTCAATAATTGCGGCCTTGTCAGGTAAACAAATTCTCCATCAAAATGACAGGAAATTTGTTGGAATCCAGCAAGCTGGGGCGCAGAGGAGGTCAAAGGAGGGACTGAGCTCCATTATTAAGGACAATGGCTGGATTCAAATGAACAAAAAAATCAGTGAAAAAAAAATCAGAAGAGGCGTGGAACTGTTTTAGAGCAAGAACGCTGTCTCGAAAATACAAAAAAAAAAAAAAAAGAACGCCAGTAGTTCACGGTTAAGGTGTTTGCTGACTGCAGCTGTCAGCCTGTGAAGGGCCACCTAGTGAAGGCGGAAATGATTGGCTGCTTAACAAAAAAGGAATCTCACACTAGCTCAGAACTAAGAAAATAGATCGGTGTTTATTAAGGGTTAGACTTACAAAGTCAGTATATTCTGCTTGGACGATGGACGAAGATCAGATCCAAAGCAAACCGAACAGCCAAAATGGGACCCCAGGGGCAAGCAGAGAGAGGAAGGAAGGGGCGGGACGCGCTTCCGCATCCAGGTAAATAGTCCATGAGGCCACGCCTCAGTAGGAGAGTAGGTCTTAGCTGTAACCTTCCCGCTGCACCCTGCCAATTTGCAGGCCTTTAACCTAGACCTTCGGAGAACTCTGGTCACACACACATTGTCCCTGAGCCTGGGAATTTTAGGACTACGTGGTTAGGCTATAATGGAGACTAGCATGCTGGTTAGTTTTGGTCCGTTTGACTCAAGTTCTGCTTGTCTGAGAAGAGCAAACCTCAACTGAGACAATGCTTCCATATATTGGCCTGTTGGCAAGTCTTTGGGGTATTTTCTTGATTAATGATTGATGGGGGAGGGTCTGCTCACTGTGGGTGGTGCTGTTCCCTGGGTGGGTGACCTTGGTTGTGTAACAAAGCAAGCTGAGCAAGCCTGGGGTAGCAAGTCAGTCAGGGGCATTTCTCCTTAATCTGTGCTTCAGTTCCCCTTCGAGTTTCCTACTCTGCTTTCCCTCGATGATACGCTGCCCGAAGTCACTGAATCTGTGTTTGTTACCATACCAATAGGAAATGGATGTACCTGGTTGTACAGCAACTACAGGGTATGTTTCTTAAATGAGGAACTTAAACTAGAAGTTAGAAGAAAATAAAAACACCCAAAGCTTGCTTTGTGAGTTAGAATAAAGACCAACCACAGAAGCTTTCTTTATAGTTACTTTTACTGGAAAATAACAACAACAACAAACATTGTTTTCAAAACTGTAAATATAGAAAACCAATCCACAAGATTGCACCGTCGTTTACAAACGCTGGCAGCTACAGGTAAGTCGGCTTTCACGCCGAGATCCCTCGCAGTGGTCTTCTGCATGGGCAAGAGCACTTGAAAGGCAAATCCTGGAGCTGTTGGCTGGACTCAAAGTTCCTTTAGCCGTGCTCGTAGCACTGTGCCATCGAATCTCATCAAACCTCAGTTAGGAACTTCTCCACCAAGATGACTCCATTGATGAATTTTCAATTTTTACATTCTTTCCACACACCATCATTCACAGTCTAGGGCATAGGTCACCATTCTCCAACAATCCTTCTCTATGTATTACACAATATACACTCTTCTATCATACATGACTTTCACGGCCCTCACTTTCTCGGCCAACTCCACTGTCATCGCTATGCAAGAATATAATTTATATGTAAATACACAAACACACATCCAGATAAGGTGTTGGGGTAGGAAAGAGGCTATCTGCCAGAAAACAGATACAGACTAGTAGGTAACTCAGGAAATCCAGGAAAGGACTCGAGGCCACCATACTAGCTTGAAAACAGCAATTCAGCAATCTGAAGAAACACTAAATTAGTTGTGTGTATTTTATTCTGCACCATTTTGAATTAAATAGGAATAAATCCAATAACAGACACAGGAGTCTTCTGGGTCTTGTGTTCACACTCGTCACAGATGGAGTGTGATTCGGATCAGACTCAAGTTCAAGGCACTCCTGAGCAAAGGCTGCATGCTGCTCAATGATTTTATGTACCCATGAGGCCGACCTCAGAACCAGAAACTAAAGACTATATAAGCAATCTCTTGACTATATTACTTATGTATACATCTCCTTAGAAATTATGTAAAAGCCTAACAGCTTATTGATTTGATTTTTATGAGCTGTTTTCTCAAACAAACTTACACATAGTTTTCCACCATCAACAGTACTGATAAAATACAGGGCACCTTTTTCTTTCAAGTATCTGGGTAAAATAGCATACCCTGAGATTTTGGGGTGCAAATATTACACCTTGTAAACTGCAGAAAGAAACTCCTCAAGCACCACATAGGAAAATGTATACCATGATAGTCTTAAATATAAAGAGTATCATTGAATGTGTTTTCTGTGCACATATACACACTTATCATGAGATTAGAGTCATCTGCTTAGACACCAACACTGCACACATTTATTGTGAAAGCGTAGCCATCTACTTAGGAATCAATTCTGTCCTTCAGGCCAAGGTAGATAGAGTTCAGGGACTAAGATCATTTGGTTTGTAGCAAATACAGGCTTTTGTTTCTACAATGGAAGAAGAGAATCGGAACACATCCAATCTTTTTAAGAAGCAAGAGTGAAAAGGTCAAATCTGAGTAAATAAAAAGGTGTTTGTGTCATGAGACATTTTCTGGTCATATAAGATGGATTTGAAATGCATGCTAACTTTTGAAACGTATCACAAAGTTGTTCAAGTAAAATTCATTTTTAGCTTAATTACTCAGAGATGGTCCTATTTGCACTGATGTTTTATCCTGGGCTTCATTTACCCATGGGGGCAATTTCAATAAGTGTTCAAAGAAATACATCCTGGTCAACTGAACTTTTATACTGGCTACATTTGCGCTTAGTTTTCAGGAAACAGGTCAAACAAGGCCTATGTCAAGTTGACCCCATACCAATAAGGGAAAGGATCCATGGGTTGAAATTCCTTCACAAAGTTCCTCACGATCATTCTGGAAACTGAGCCTCACACATGACCTGAGAAAAAATTACAAAGGCCAGGCCACGTTCTGTCAGATTCAAGCACAGAGCTCCATCCAGGGCACCTTTTTTATTAGGGGTTTTATGATATAAAACATGACGGATGGTTCAGTAGTTAAGAGACCTTGTTGGGAGTTACCGCTTCTTAGGGGTAAAAGGCTTTCTAGATTCTTGGTTCCTCCCACAGTGGTTGAAAGAAGAAGGAACAGCCATGTTATTCAAATGTCCATACCAGCTCCAGAAATGACAGAACAAAGGGAACAGAGATTGGGATGTATGCCTATGAAATGCTTTCTTCTCCATCACTCGAGGTAGGAAGTGGTCCAGCAGATGATGCTGCAGCTGTGAATGGCCAATAGCTGGTATAAAAGGCATCAATCAACATGGGGCTATAATTGTATTTTAACCACTAGGGCACATCACATCCTTGGAAACTTGTGGGAGAGCTCAGCCTTTTACATAAAAGCAACTAATAAAAATTTCCCTGCCTCAGTTTCTCTCCTACCATGTGAGAATGGAAGGCCAGATCTGCTGGTGATAATGAATACTGATAGTAGCCCATGGGCTTCCAACCTCTGGACTGACATGTTTTCTTGAGGAGAAGGGGTGTCTCTTTGTGGGGAGCTGGCAAGCAAACCCAAAGGGCTTTCCTGAAAGTCTCCTGGGACATAAGAATCCTTCCTGGTTTGGGTTCTATCCATGCAATATGCCCATATATTCCATGTTTTCCACTCAAATTCTTGAGATTTCACACTGCTGCTTTAGGGCCTGCAGGTTGAGATCTTTGAAAAAAATGGGTTCTAGTCTTTTGTTCCAATCTTAAGTGACCTGATAGGTAGCCAGCTGGCCTGAAAAAAATGCTAAAGTTCTGAGGTGAATCTGCTATGAGGAAGAAATCATGCTTTCCTAAACATGGCCCAAAGGCTTCTTCCATTCCAGAGATCATGCTTCATAGCACATGTCTCGGAGATGAAGCTTTATTTCACAGCTGTTGGCCAGTGACTGAGGGGTCAAAGCCACTGCTCTTGCCTCAAATCTTGCTCTTTATCTAAAAGAACTGAATTTTTAGAACTTGTTTTTTCCCCTTTAAGGGTGGCCCTCGAAGTGACATTGAATCTGTTTGGTTTTGAGTCTGGATTAAAAAACAAAAGCATAATTACAAAGTAGTAAAATTGTGAAAACCTTAGAAAATTCAGTATTATAAGGCAGCATAAAATTCTTCACGTCAGCTGGGCGGTGGTGGCGCACGCCTTTAATCCCAGCACTCGGGAGGCAGAGGCAGGCGGATCTCTGTGAGTTCGAGACCAGCCTGATCTACAAGAGCTAGTTCCAGGACAGGCTCCAAAACCACAGAGAAACCCTGTCTTGAAAAAAAAAAAAATTCTTCACGTCAAGCAACACTCTTAAGTAGAAACCAAATATAGGTCATCAAAATCAAAATGATAATTTAAAGACTTGATCATAATGCTTTATCTTTAAACAAATGAGTAACTGAGCGATTCCTTATGAAAGTCTTGAGAAAATACGTGGGCTTTAAAGGGCTTCTAATCTAACTGATTAGAAAGTAATCAAGAAATTCTTCAGTGCATCATTTAATTGAGACATCAATTAGGACAAGCTGAATGTGTCTGCTCAGTCAGAATTGGGTTACACCTGGTCAGTAAAACATCCCAGGAGGTTGGAATCTTAATATCTGTTAAAAACCTGAAGCAAGAAGCAAGCACCGTGACTATAGATTTCTCCTTTGGGATGGCGAGGGCTGGAGGGCACCAGAGCCACTGAAGCAAAGTTCCTTCTCCAGAACTTCAGGCGGCAAATGGTAAGAGGCAGGAAGGAATCTATGAAGGAAATCACGAAAGGTGTGTGTGCTGCACACTTACAATGAAGGTCGGATTCTTGAGAGCCACTAATATAGTCCAAGGAACTCCAAGGTCACTTGTGATCCTATTATTAATTTGCTGATTTGGTTTGCAATAGAACCAATCAGATTCTACAGCCTGCTTTGAATGAACCATTCAAATACTCATTGTACTGTTTGCCTGGTCACACATGCAGGAGGGAAGGCAGGGATAAGAAAGCATACATCCTGTATTAAAGTATAAAAAGAAGTATTTTATGGGGAGAAACACAACCATTCAGTCATCTTAGTGAAACCGAAATAACGAAAGCTACCTCAAAAGAGAGCTAGCTGCTCAGGAAAATATACAAACTTGCACACGGGTCCTAAGAAATAAAAGTTCATAACACAACTGGTAGGTTTTCAGATGAACTGGTTGTGTTACGATGCAAATTTCAGATTAAAGAACGGTCCGCATTTCTGCCTGGCTCCTGCAAAAGAAACAGATGCAAAGAAAACACGGTCAAAGAAAAGATGGTTAATTCTGAAAGAACATTCCCCATATGCTATTTAATTATTTGGCTCATTTCCCTATAATGTGGAACTTATATTTTTCAATGTGTTTTGAAACCATGCCTCTGAAGCTACTGGTCACTGCTGGCTTCCAGAAAGGGCAACCAAGTGCAACCTGACTTTGGAAACTGAATCGCATTCAATCAACTGTTCAAAATGACTTTAGTGTGAAAGGTTGAGTTTTTCTGAAATTGTTCACAAGGACAAAACAATATATTGTATGTGTCCCTAAAATTGGCACATAGAACTGATATTTAAGTTAAATGGCGTCCTTTGTAATTCACCATGTCAGTAATCTAATTAGATGGATGAAACACGAGGGATTCTCGGCAAGCAAATGACCACTAACTAAATCATGTGGAATTTCTTTCTCACAGTGCGCTATTATATAAATTAGATATAGTGGTTATAACATGTAACTCAATTAAACCCATTTTAAGACAGCACTGACATTGTTCAAAAGCATTCGAGAAATTATCCCTTTCTTCTACGTTTATTAATTTTTAGTATAATCTACTAGAACTTCGCTTAAGAACCTTTTATAATGCTTCAAAGTTGATGTCCAAATGTAAGATGATTAAGACAAAAATACAATAAACAGCAAGTGATATTTGCTGAGGAGTAAGACGTCTCTATCATGTGAAAACTAGCCTTGAGGAAGAAGAACCAAATAACAACTCTCTAACTGTTTGAGATCAAGTAGCAAGGCAAGGAAGTGATACTTTAGTCCTGTGACCTAGGACAAAAAAGCCTGCTTAAGAACAAGATTATTAGGCCAGGGAGCTAGAATAATAATGCTTTTGCAGCGCATATGAATATATTTCAACCGTAACTTTTTGTTTCATATTTATATTGAAAAAAATACATTGAGGCTAAAGGAAATGTTGGAGCATGCAGTGCCCACAGTTGAGCAGCCCCCTGGAGCTCACTGGTACACAGTTTGCTAAGCTTGATTTTCTACCTTAACTCACACAGAGCAGCAAGAGTAAACTTAATGTAATCACGTGCACAGGAGGAGCGACCTTGAGACTAAGAACGATTTCAACCGCGTACAAGAACTTGACAGTAACTTGTAGTGGCATTTCCTTTGTACTTTAATCAATAAAGCTTGCATGAAGAACAGAAAATTAAAATAGCCACACTGGCCAGTCTTATAGACCAGATAGTTAGTGACACACACCCTTAATCCCAGTAGCCACAATGACACACCAGGCCGGTAGCTTTACTAGCTTGCCACAGAAACCAGGCGGTAGTGGTGCAGGCCTTTAACCCAGAACTAGAGAGGATCATAAAACAGGAGGAGACATCTCTCAGTCTCATTCTGAGGTTTGCTGGAGGCGGGATCCCCGTTTCAGACTGAGGTAGAGGTGAGAGCCACTGATTGGCTGCTTTGCTCTTCTAGTCTTCAGGTTGAACCCCAATATCTGTCTCTGTGTTTTCATTATTTGTGCTCCAGCAGCTCTGGCTTGGTGCCATCCTAAGGCAAAGTTCATAAGGGCTCCTTGAGCAGAGTGGAAGGGTGCCAAACGGAGGAGGGGGAAGGGAGGGAGGAAGAAGAGACCTCCCCTTCAAGATGGCAGCCAACTGAGACAGTCTCCTGGGGTCATATTTAAGGATCATTAATCTACTTAATAATACTTTGTGGATATCCATAAGGCATTTTTTTTCTGCTTCTATTAATTTTAGAGAAATTCTGTTTGAAAATTTGAAAGTATTGATCTAATTCTTATTGAGGGGGATATAATAATAATTAGCCAATAAAACCCATCAGAGGCCTCGCAAGGGGATCCTGGGAGCAGAGATGAAGGGTTAGTTATACCGCATGAGCAGGGGCTCTCCCCAAGTGCCTTCCCAGGAGTTTAGACCTGGAACACTGACAGCATTCAGCAGGGATTCAGCGTGGACTTCCCCTCGCTCTTCCCAGCCTGGTGCCCAGACAGAGAGGAAAATCACCACTGGCCGTTGGCAGGCTGGACCCAGAGTTTTATAACATGCTGGAAGGCTCTGAGGGATACTAGAATGCCCTGGCACCCAGCCAACCTGCCTGGAAACCAGCCAGCTCTGAGGGGACTGCAGAGCTGTGGGTACTATCTCCTATCTGGGATAGCTCTCTGTGCATAAATCCCTGACTCCACCCTGGGCCACTGGAACAATAGGGCTGTTTCCTCCTGGGTCAGGGGCCTGAGGGAAATTCCAGGGCATTTATGGCTTCTTATTTTCAAGAAATGTTGCTGGTTACTACATGCCATGTTCTTTGAGGTGAGTTGACAGTTCCATCTTTACAACATTGCCAAGCTTTTCCATTTTACAGATGAGAGAAATGAGGCTCAACATGTGTATAGCAGGGGCCTGGACCAGTGAGTAAGGGTCCCACAGTCTGGGTCCTAGCTGTCTGACTTCATGTGTACCTCTGCTCTGGTCACAGTCACGTACTTCCCCTTCAACCAAAGTGTTTCAACCCATTTGCATCCCTGGGGAGGGGGTACCCTCACATGTACATCCCTGGGGAGGGGGTACCCTCACATGTACATCCCACCCCTCTCCTCTCCCAAACTATCTCGTCACTGAAGACATAACCTCCAGTCTAGCATTGCTGATATGGCTCAGGTTCTCTTTGTAACATAGAATGTTCTGGCTAGATTTTTGTTTTGACATGAGAAAAACTCATATAGAAGTTTGATATATATTGAATTTATCAGACTTCAACTTATTCCCTTCTCCCTGCCTTTCTTGGCCCTTTCCTCAAACTCAGCACACACATGCACACACACACACACATACGCATACACACACAACACATACACACGCAACACATACACACACATACACACAGAGACACACTACACATACAGTCTCTCTCTCTCTCTCTCTCTCTCTCTCTCTCTCTCTCTC
>NC_022022.1:32215249-32235449 GCF_000317375.1 Microtus ochrogaster | reverse complement strand
TCTCTCTCTCTCTCTCTCTCTCTCTCTCTCTCTCTCTCTCTCTCTCTCTCTCTCTCCCTCCATGCTAGTGAAATAACTAGAAGACCCAAATTTCTCTAGGATACAACTTTCATTTCCCACCTGACTGAACAGAAGTTTGAAAAACTAGCACCAGAGCGGCCAGCCTAGCTGTGTTCTGCCATCCTCTCAGAGGACACAAACGGCACGTAATGAATTCATTATTACTAAGCTTACTGGCCAAGAGACAAAATAAAGATACTGAAAATTTTCAGATAGGCTAAGCTTTGCACAAAGGGTCAGATAGGGGAAGGGGAATATTTCATAACAAAGAAAAATGGAGTTTAAAAGGTAAGAGAACCAGGCGAGTGAGGATCTTCTGTAAATGCGCAAACATGGGCTTCAGATGGCCCGTACTTCATTTACTATGAATTGAAATAATTGATGTCTTCATTTGCCCAGCAGGGGTTAAGAAAGTATCTGCTTATGCTATGGAACAATTCTTTTGTATACTGTGAAGATGTGCTGCTCTCAACATTAATAAAAACCTGGCTAATGGCTAGGCAGGATGTTCAGGGCAGAGAGAATGCTGGGAAGAAGAGGGGTGGAGTCTCAGGAGTCACCGAGCAAGCAGGATGGGAAGTATGCAGATGAGGTAAAGGAGCCTGGGGCAGCACAGAGATTCTTAGAAGTGGATTAATTTAAGGTACACGAGCTAGCTGAAAATGAGCCTAAGCTATCTGCTGAGCGGTTATAATTAATACTAAGTCTCTGCGGTTATTTGGGGAGCGATTGGTGGGACATTGCTGCTCAGCAGTCTAGACGGAAGAGTCTACCTACATACTTGTTTGAGGAAGCCAGTGACAAGAGACCATGTTGTAGTGAGGAAGAAAATGTAAAGGTAGACAGAGCACACCTGTAAGCACAGGGCTTGGGAGGCAGAGGCAGAAGAAACAGGGATTTGAGGTTACTTCAGATGAGTTTGAGGCCAGCCTTGGCTAAGATGTGTGTGTATGTACAATGAACTTTGGAGAAAGGTACGAGAAATAGCTAGAGGAAAGATTAATTCTATGAAAAGGGAGAGAAGTCAATTAAAATAAAGGACATTAAGAATAGTATAGAGCTGGGTGGTGGTGGTGCACACTTTAACCTCAGCACTTGCGAAGCAGAGGCAGGTGGATTTCTATGAGTTCAAGCCCAGCCTGGTCTATGGAGATAGTTCCAGGACAGCCAGGGCTACACAGAGAATCCCTGTCCCCAAAAAACAAGACAACAACAACAACAACAATAAAAGATAGAATGAAACTCTAGCTACATACAATAATTGGAAGAGGGAGCCACAACCATGTTGGGGGAGGGGAACAGAAATAAACCATTGGTTGTGGGATGTAAGTATGGGAGTAACTGGAAATGAAGCGTGGCATTTACAGCAGCTCAGCAACTGGACACTGAAGTGTGTTCTGGGGAGAGAGCTGGTAAGGCTACCCATCCCTGCACTTGAAGCTATTTGCTCTGTAATAAGAACAAAACCCTGAAAAGAGTAAGGACATGGGCTTATATAGAGATGTGTGTGGTAGGCTGTTAAAGTCAATTGAGTTGACAAAGGGAAGGAAAGGCTAACAAGGACACAATTAACAAAAGGCCCAGAATAACTTCTCAGAGAGCAAGCAAACCCTAGAGCAGACACCCAGGAGGCTATCACAGTGTCCTTAGAGAGAAAGAAAGGATGGAGACGGAAAGATACTGATTTGAATGTCCAGGGTGCAAGCCAAGCCTTTCATAGAAGGGACGGTAGCTGAGGAAGAATCACCCGACTTCTCAGTTTTGATACAAATGGAACCGGGTTTGATGGTCTCAGAACTCCTTTGGGCCCCCTCAGAATACACCATGAAAGTGGGTGTTGAAAACGGCTCCCCCTGAATCCAGATTTCTTTTTCCTCTTTAGTTGCTGACATCTGAGGCCCCCTCTATTCGTGGGGTAGAAATAACCCCAGAAGTAAAGAGAAAAAGAAAGGTCATGAAACTTGCTCAGAAATGAAGAAATAAGCCTTGCAGAAAAACAAGGGGCATTCAATTCAAACAAAATCTTTGCCATTCTCAAAGGCTGGACCCTAGGTGGCAGGTTTAATGTTGATTAAAGTTTTGTTCAAGTAACTTAACAAAACAAAAACACTCTCCCAGCACTTGGGAGGCAGAGGCAGGTGGATCTCTGTGAGTTCAAGACCAGCCTGGTCTACAAGAGCTAGTTCCAGGACAGGCTCCAAAACCACAGAGAAACCCTGTCTCAAAACAAAACAACAACAACAACAACAACAAAAACCACTCTCACACACACAACATCTAAAGAAACAAAGTGCTGACAATTTACAGTGCTTTGTGGGCTGGCATGAAAGCCCCCACAGCAAAAAAACAGAGGAAATTAGAAGAAGAAAAAAGAGGAAACTCATAATGGAACACCCAGAAACAGGACTGGCAGCTTTTACACTCAGGCTACACAAGGGCTGCTAAAAATAGACAATGAGGCTGTTTTTGAGCTGAAAGGAACCTTACGGAACGCTGGAACGTCAGTGTAGAAGGGGAACTCTGTCTCGTTGTGTTGGAATATATGTTCCTGACTTACAGGGCCATAGGGCAGCACCTTGCAGGGTGACAGCACACAGTGGCTGCAGGGTGCACGCATGGAATTCATCCTCAGTGACTGAAAAGTGTGACGGATGTCCTGGAAAAGCCGTATGGAATAAGCATCCCCCAAAGTAAACGGAGACATCAGCGGTCTACCTCCCAGATGTCAGCAGGCAGTTAGCCACAGATGTTCTCTCCCTTAGCTCAATGCTCTCCTCTGCCTCCCCCCTTTAGGGTAAGGGCCAGCCCCTACACTCTTCTCTCTCACCCTTTGGACATTTCAGCGAAAATCTCTAAGTCTAGTTTACCTGTTGGTGGTTTTGCTACTATAATTGGATCAAATCCCTTATGTTTGGAACTGAACTCACATGTCGAGACTTCACTCAGGAAAACCAATTGGGGCTTTGGACTGTTTGAGCACTGTTTTTCCAAACTGTCAAAAGAATTAGCCCCCGCTTTTTAAAATCTGACTTTTCATTGGAAAGTATAATGTGGAGTTCTGAAGACCTTTAATTCATAGCTATGTTTGGCCTGCTAGATTTCTGCCGGTACACGCAAAAAAGCTCACCCTTGATTCCCAACTCCTCTGCTTAGATCAAAACCAACATCCTTCTTCCTTTCTTTAGGGCTTCTTTGCTTCCAGCGAGGGTAGGAATAAATTCAAAGCTACAGTTTGGCTCTCGAGACGCAAAAGTCGGATTTCTGCCTGTGTCTGGTGGAAACAGCATCACACTAAACCAAAGAAAGGTCAAAGGTAACTGCTAAGAGGACCCCATGGGAGGAAGGAACCACTGTGCAACCTCCTGGGCACCCGGCACCTCCAAAGCTCTGCAGACTCCTCGGTGATTAGCTGCTCCAAAACAGCCCTAGGTAAACATAGCATCTGTGCAGGGAATCAAAGTGCTGTCCCTAAAAGATAGCATATCTGAAAAGCTAATCCTCCTCTCTGAGTCTCCCCTGCAGGTCCACTAGGGATCCCTCTTTGTTGGTGGTCATCATACAGCTCAGGGCCTGTGGCAGCCTCTCAGAGAGGAACAACCCAAACACTCTTGTCTCTAGGTTGCTACTAGGTTGTTTGTGTTTTTGCTTGACTTCATAGCAGAAGTCCAATAATGTGATCCTATGCCGTGTTTTCTTATCTTGGAAGACACTTTGCAGCAATACACTGTCCTAGCAACTGACATTCTGATACACATAGAATGACAGATATTTATGTCCCCAAGCTGGTAGTATGGTCTGTTTACCTTAGGTGCATGAATAAGCATTTCACACACACACACACACACACACACACACACACACACACACACACACGCGCGCGCACACACAGAGGCTTGGGGGAGTGACGACTGTCCCCTCTTGAGATAACGTGGGAATCTTAGCGTGTCTGTCATTCCCTTATCTCAGTACCCCTTTTCCTTTTCATTCAATGTGACTTTCCCAGGAAATGAAAATCCTGGGGACACAAAATCTCAACCCTGCCTGCTCTGAAGGGCAAAGATTATCCCAGACAAGCCTGCCTGCAGCTCAGACACCCACCATGTGCCCCTGCCGGGAGGTGTCTTCACTCTGTTTTCTGTGCTTGACCTGAAGTGTCCTGGTTCCAGCCACCCACATTCATGCCACCTATCAAGTTCCACGGACTGTATTTCTAGCAGAAATCCCTGCCTGTGAGCGCAGATCAGGCTAGGTGTCAGTAACGGCTTCTCTCTGCTTCCCTTTGCAGAGCGGAAGTTGTTCATTTTCAAAGGGAGCAATGCAGATCTAATAGTGCTTATGGGAATCGGAATTAGCCTTGGAGCGGGGTGGGTTCAGTCCGATCAATACAGCAGGAAATGCAACAGCTCTATCCAACTTTGGCTCCACAATCTCTCACCCTCTTGTGAAGGTCAGACTATGTGTGTGTGTGTGTGTGTGTGTGTGTGTACACGCTCATGTTGTATATCTACCCACACATGAGACACATTAACAACCCTAAGAAAAGAATTCTGATCATTTGAAAACTCAAAAACAAGAACTTAAAAAAAAAATGTAGTGTTTTAGTGTAAGACATTTCAAGAGGAAGACGTGAAAGACAGGAGGAAGGGATTTTTGATGACTTTAGAAAACATCCATTTTAAACTCTTCTTTCTTACGAGGAAACAAACAGGTTAAATTTGTTTCTGGTGACCTGAAGTGGGTTATCTGTCTCCCCAGGAGGCCAGAAACAAAGAAATAGCCTTGTTCCACCAAATCTAGATCAGGCTTTCATTTCTTTCTCCTTCCAACCTTGACTAAAACAAAGGCCAAGAGACATTTTGGGAGTTCATTTTCCTGTCATTCTCTAGTGGGACAAACATCAGGCAACTTGCAAAGGTCAAAGGGCTATCAATGGCAGATTGAGGGGTAAGGAGAGGAGGCAATTATGGAAAATAAATTCGTTCCTTCATTATCAGATGGAGTTTAGTCTCCTTTTCCCAGAATTCCCACGTCTACAGACAGCCACTGTAACTCTCCCACTCTCAACACAAGGACACCAATGGTCCTTCTTCTCACATCACGACCCTTAGAGTAAGATTCATCACTCACCAGGAGCTGTTCCGCTCTGCCGTCTCTTGTCTGGGTCTCTTGTCATCTGTGTTCCACCACGAAGCTCATGGTGGTGCCGTCAAAGGAAGGGGGAGCGATGATCCGTGGCCCCAAGGGCTGTGAGGCGATGCTGATGACTGGTTTGCCGTGGAGCTGGGCGAAGCCCTTGGCCCCCACAAGCTGGGGTGTGGCTGCCGGGGCGGAGGAGGAAGAGGAGGCAGGGGACTGACCAGAGGCCATGAAGTACGGGGCTTCGGTAAACGTGGCAGCTGTCTCTTTGCTGGGGGTCTCTGCTGCCACGGAGAGTTCACCGCCTCCTGCAGTGTGAGCGATGGGTGTGGGCTGCAGGGCATTGGGGGGCAGCACTGTGGGCAGAAATCCGGGATAGATCATATAGGTGGGCCCGTAAGCCCCAGGACTCAGAGCCAGAGGAGGTACAGGAAGGGACATGGGTGCCACAGGTTGTTGCTGGGAGGTCATGGGCACATCCACATATTGACCTGTCTCAGGGTCAAACAACCTCCGGGTCGTGGGTTGAACGGGCGTGTCCACCAGATAATACTGCCCGGTGGTTACATCAAGGAGCATCTTGCGCTGGGTCTGCTGGGGTGGTGGCTGCTGAAAGGGGTCTGTGGGAACTGTGGCTGGGCCAGCAGGGGCTGGGGCTGCCATCCCGGGTGGCGAGAAACAGAGGACCTGTGGCTGGGCCCCCTGCAGAGTGAAGGGCAAAGCCTGCTGGTGGTAGACCGCTGTGGCCGTGGGCGTATGCTCGGGGCTTTGTGGCCCTGTCGGGGCAGCCACTGTTTCTCGGTGGTTGTCAGGTTTGGTACGCCAAGCTGGCTTACTGGCTCCGCTGACATGAGAGCCTTTGGAGTTACTGGGGACCTGACTGCGGGCACTCAGCGGAGGTAAGCTGCAGAGAGTGGCAGCTGAGGAGCTGGGAGGCCCATCTCTGGAAGCCCCAGGCCTGCTGAGCAGCTCTCCTGAAGCAGAGCTTCCTTTAAGGGGGATGGTCAGGTAATTCTCACAGGCGTTATTGCTCTTCTCCAAACTGATTGCAGCTTTCCTGTTGGTGACCTCATCGGGAGGTGCTCGGGTGGCTGGGGAGATCTTGAGGGATCTGAGTCCCTGGGATTTGATGCCCTTGCCTGTTGAAAGGCTCTCCGGAGAAGGCCCCTGTGGGAATTTGCCCGCGACACCCCCGGTTTTTTGAGCGCTGCTAGCACTCACCGTGAACACGTTCCGGTTGCTGGGGAGTGGGGGGAGGGGCTGCAAAGGTTGAGTTCTTTCCACGTCCTTGTGGACTGGGGGAATATAGAGAGACCTGGGCCTTTCTCTGGCCATGTTCTCAAAGGCAGCTGCCCGCGCAGACACGCTCTCCGTGCTGGGGTTAGAGTTTCTTCTCTGCAGACGTTCTATGGGGCCCCCTCTCAGGACCACGCCACCTCTGTGTCCCGTGTCTCGTTCTTCCATCTGCCCCAACTGCTTGGTCAGCTTGTCAGGGTCTCCTTCAGGTCCAGCGACCCCTTCCCTCTCCTCGCTGGCAATGAGGGACAGGACGTGGCTGTCAGCCATCATGGGCAAAGGGTCACTTTTGCGTTTCCATTCATTCCGGTTGAAGCTATACAGCTCTTCCATGGACCTGACTGCTGCTGTTAGCTTCTCCAAGGCATTTCGAGCTGGCTTCGGTGCCTTCCCTTCCTCCTTGATGTCTTCCTCCTTGGTTTTCTCTGGGGTCCTCTGAGCCTTGGAGACAATCTTGAGCACAGGCAGGTAAGAGCCCTGCTCGGATTTATTGGGGGCAATGGTGGCCACGGGCAGCCTGCCAGATGCCCTGTGAACCAAGACAGTCCCTTCTGGGGAGGAGTCCAAGACCCTACTGCCACTGCCCACTTTGCCCACACCTTCCCTGGCCTCTCGGTCCACACTGTCTTCTCTTGGATTCACAACCGCCTGGCACGTAATCACCATAGGGGACAGGGACCTAGATCCTCCAGCGGCTGCAGCCAGCTGCCTGGGCTTGGACCCCGTCAACCCCTGCTCCGGGGTGACGCTGCCCTTGTCACTGCTGTCCCCTGACCCTTTGATCAGTTTCCTGACATCTCTCACCTGGTGGAGAGGTCCTTGGGCCTTGGATTTGTCTCTAACATCTCTTACCTGGAACTGGGGCACTTTTTCCAGATTGTCCCCACCACGGAAGAGTTTCTGCTGGGTCCTGCTGTTGTCCTCAATGGTCTTAAAGAGGTTCGTGTTGCTGCCACTAGCCAGTTTAGGCGTGAGCAACTTGGCAATGTTGAAGTCTGAGCTTGGCTGTTGTACACTCCCCAGCCGGATCTTGATTTCAGGAGCCTTGGGCCTGATCACTGCCATGGAGGTGGCCTGGGCAGCAGCAGGGTACTTGGTGGCCTGCTTCTCTGGCTGTTTGTCCTTGGGCATCTGCTGGATGTTGGGCACAAAGAGACGAGACATGATGGTAGATTTGCTGGCAGAGATCTCCCCAAGATCAGCCTTCCAGTCCCCACCTTTGGGGAGCTTCAGCTTCCCAATGGGGGCTTTCTCCTCCAACTTCTCTGCCTCTTTCTCCTTCCATGTCCGGAAGGCGCTGTTCTGACTCCGGAGAAAGATGCCCTTCACAGTCTCTGAAGCACTCTTTTTAATTTCACACACTTCTGTGTGTCCATCAGAGGCATTCCGGCTGGGGCCAGCGTTGCTCTCTCGAGGAGTACTGGCTTTGAAAACAGGGGACTTAGAGCCCACGACAGACCCTTCTCCACCTGCATCAGACACGCTGACCACCGTGTATTCAGAACTCGCCTCGGAATGACGCGAGCTCTGCCTCTGCAGACCCCTCTCCCAGGGCTTCTCGGCCCCGGGAGTTCCTTCTGTCTCCTTAGAGGTGCTGGGGGCGCTGCGGCGCAACGTGTTGGTCACTTCTGTCTCCTTAGAGGTACTGTTCCGGCGCGATGTATCGGTGACTTCTCCTCTCTCCATCTTGAACTCATGTTCTCGCTGCATCTTCTTGGAAATGACATTTTTGAGCAGACTTGAAGCAAATTTGGACTTCTTCTGGGGGCCGTCGCTGCGAGAGGCGGGCTTGCTACCCTCAGATGTCTCGGACCCATCATCTGTGTACACCGACCCTGGGCCTTTGTTGGAGCCTTTGCTGGTTCTGCAGGGCCCAGTGGCCGAGCTGGCTTTGCTCTCACTTCGTAGATTGAGGGGCTCCAGAAGTGTGACAACCCGGGAGCCAGTTTGGACCTGTTTCTGGAAGCACAGGGGTGTCTCCACATGCTTGATTTCTCCCTCAACTTTGCTGACCACAAACTCCAAGGCTTTGGTTTGGGACTTCTTGGCCTGGAGGTAGATCTGGTCTGCAGTTGCTCGGGGGCCACCACCCTTCCGCAGACCTGCAGCCACAGAGGCGGCACTGCTTCTCAGCAGGCTCTGTTCCACCCTGGCTCCGACACCTCCACATTTTAAGTCCAGGAAAGTTGACCATCGTCCAAAGCCCACTTCAGAGAGCGTGGCGGAGGATTCTCGGGAGCTGATGTTGAGAGCCTCAAAGCAGGGGTAAGCGAGGCTCCGGAAGGCCCTGGAAGTCAGGTTTCTCACCTCTTTGTCTGCATCGTCCAGCTCGCTCACTGCACTGGAGGCTCCGCTGGAGTAATCCACCAGCTCCTTGGCCCGAATGGCCCCGCACCTGGTTTGCAGTCGAGCTGGGACTGCAATGAATTTCTTTGCATGGTCCTGAGCCACGGCTGCAGCCGAATTTTGCTTCTGTGAACTTGAATTGTGTTCAGCAGTCGTAGAGACGCGGAGGCTCATGTCGCCTTCATGCTTGGCAGCGTAAATAATGTTTTGCTTTGCACGCACGTTGCTAGGCTCATTTATAGCCCGGGAAGTTGGCTTGATTGATAGGAGGATCTGGCTTGCTGCACTCCTACAGCTGCTTGCTGCAGTGGCCGATGCCCCTGAGGCTGCCTCCCGGAGCTCCAGTAAAGGCTCAGGTGGAGTGGCAGTGCCAGGTCCAGTGGGTGGGGAAACAGTGTCACTGTCAGAGGGGCCGCTGCCCACTTCTGTGCTGCTGGTGTCCCGACCACTGCTGCCTGCACTAGGGCGAGCCAGGTCACTGCTGATGGGGCTGGGAGTCCGAGTGGTGTTGGTGCTCGGCGTGGTGCTGGCGTAACAGCTGTTGTCATCCTCTTCTTCGGTGGTGATGTCTCCTGGGGTCTCATCACTGCCACCAAAGGAAGCATAGTCCACGAACGAGTAGATCACGTTGTTGTCCTCGAAATCCCAGCGAGAAGCCAGCCCCACATCGAAATCCATGCCCTGCTCTACCTCACTCAGCTGGATCTCATGGGTGGTGATGTAGTGGATGTCCTCATTCTTCAGGGGGTCCCTCTTGCCCTGCGACTTGCTAATGATGTCCTTGCACTCTGTTCCATCTCTGACCCCTCCTCCTCTATCCTCCCTCGCTCCCACCCCTTCCCCTGCTTCTTCTCCATTGTGTTGTTGGCAGCTCATTTCCGGCTCACTCTCAAAGCCTAAAGATGAAGAGGAGGTGGCCAGGACCCCCAGTAACTTGGTGGGATCATCCGTTTTGGAAAGGCCATCGTCTTCTGCTCTGTTTACTGGGGAGGAGGAGGAAGATGAGAAGTCATTCTCACCAGTCCGGGAGCTGGGGCATTGGGAAGAAGCAGGACTCTTCCTAGGGCTTGGAACCTCCCTGGCACCGCTGCTGGGTTCATCCTGGGCTTTTGTCTTTGGGCTCCCGGAGGCCTGCTCTTTAGGGCAGTGTTCCAGTAGTAGTTGAGTGGTCCGGGGGCTCTCCCTTTGGACTTCGGCTGAAGCACACATCTCTACATACTTGGCTTCAGGCTGGGCTGAGTCTGAAGGCTCAGAAAGCAGCGGCAGCTGCTGCCTGGGCTCCGGGTTGTCTTGAGCTTGGCTCAACTGGTCCTCCGCAGGCGTCAGTCTGGTCTGAGGGTTCATGTCGGAAGTACCGCCTTCCATTCTGAGCCCTTGCCCGGGTTTCAGTGACAAGAAGAGACAGTGGTGAGTTCTGGGGCTGTCCTGGGTCCCACTCTGGTCCTGGAGGGGCCGCAGAGTGGCCTGAAACAGGTTCCCACGTGCCTTTGGGGCTGGCCCCAAAGCTGTAGGTACCACTGCTACAGCTGCCACCACCGCCCAGTGCTTCAGCCCCTGTGGTGGGGCCTTGGCAAGCCAGACTGCGGTGGGAGAGCTCCCAAGATGGGCAGCAGAAGTGGTCCGTAGCCAGGGGGCTGCGGCTCTGGCCGCGATTGTGGCCAGGGTCCTGCTGCCGAGCGGTCCTGTCCAGTTGCTTGTCTGGCACCGTCTGTGGCTGGGGGTCTGAATGCCATCAGCCAGCGAAGAAGCTGCATCTGGAGGTCGACCCCGGGTCTGCCAGAAATGAACGGAAAGCATGTGCTGCGTCTGCTGCAGCCTTGTCGCTTTCCTAGATGGGGAGGTAGAGGGTCACGTCATTCCAGAAATATTTTTAGTGTCCGTTCCCTCCATATCGAAACTACACTTGAGGGTAAAAGGAAGAGGCTGTGAAGAACCGAGGGAGAGGAGGTGGGGTGGGAGAGGAATGCGGCTTCTGATTCAAATCGACCAAATGTTCATTGTAATCTGTTTTAGAGCCGTCTAGCAAGTACACAATTACCCTTTACTGGCTGCCATCTTTCTCCAGCCTCTGATTAAATGAATTTTCTCTCCTTGTTCAAAATTCAAATTTTGCACTACACTTCAAATCAATTAAGGAAACGCCAGAAATATTCTGAGTCCCCCTTGTGCATATGGTAATTTTATATTTGCCTCATTTGCATGCTCTTTCTGTCTTTGGAGAACAACATCCCATGAGTGACAGTAATGAAAGTTTTCACAGGACCAGAATTTTTTTTTTTCAGCTGCCTTTCCTTTGGCCAAACTTAAATTCTGTGGAACGTGACCTTCTTGTTTGAAAATGGGGGAACCCTTCTAGGATCCTTACTGTGCTGATTCAAAGCTGAAAGGGGAAATTTTCCGAGATCTAAAACCTCCTTACATACACTTGGAGCTACCGGCACTCTGAAGAAACACGGGAGGACAATATGGACACTGTTTCAAGTCGCTATAGTATCTACTCAAGCTCAAAATCGTTCCTCAATTTATAAACCCAAGACAAGGCAATAAGCCCCGTTAAATATAACCTGAGCTGCTGCGCAGTGATTGGGCTCCCCTGGCTGTGTGCCAGGCCTGCAGGGCACAGAGTCAAAAGGCAGGGAAGAACAACGAACATGCTTACCCTTCTTGAGTACAGTGCGGCTCAGAGGGAGGTTCAGAGGGGAAATGTGAGCCGCTGGCATGCCCCATGAAACGCAGCCAAGATCCCAGTTCACCAGCTCTGAGATACAGCCATTCCAAACAAGTCAAGGGTTGTGCAGGCAGATTTGCCAAGGAAACCCAAGCCAGGGGTCTGGGCTAGCAACCTATGGGGCAATTCCCTGGGCACAGTTCATGGAGAACCACAACTTGGTTTTGGCGAGATCTGGCCCTCATCACCTGCCAGGCCCAGTTCCACCGCTATACATAGTCTGTGTGTCACTTATGCCGATTGGATAAAGTCCTATTTTAAACATGCACATTTGTGGGAAACGAAAATAACACCGTCAAGCATCCCCTTTTGACATGAATGCCACCCCCACACTGAAGATTGTTCCTTCCTCTGAGTAGGCTTGCGGGTAGGTGGGAGGTAGGCACCCCTAACAACTGCAGCTTCTACCTTCTCCCCTATTGGGATGCAGGCATCCCAGCACACGGTCTCCTTGGACAAGCCCTCCGCCCTCCTCGCTACCACTAAAACATGAACAGGAGAGTCTGAGAGCATCAAGAATAAAATTATAAAAATAAAATCATATCTCACAGGAGAAAAAAAAGAAATACCTTCCAAATCTTAGTATCTTAATTAATGAGCACAATAACATATCTTAATTAATGAGCACAATAACTAGGGACATTTTAATTTGTGCATATATATGTATATAACATTCTGGTTTCTCTGTGTAGCTCTGGCAGTCCTCAGTCTCTCTCTCTGTTGACCAGGCTGGCCTCAAAGTCACAGGGATCTGCCTGCCTCTGCCTCCCAGGTGCTGGGATTAAATGCGTGTGCCACCACTGTGGTACAATTTATGCATATATTAATAATTGAATCCTGTTTAGAACCTGATGAGTTAAGTACAGTTACTGTACTGATTTTATAGATGGGGAAACTGAGACCCAGAGATGGGACAGAATTCAAACGACCAGATATTAAGTCTGCATGACCACAAAGAAGCCACGTAGCTGTTTGAGTTTGGTTTTTTTTTATTTCATATAATCAACCTGGGATTATATGAAAGGACCATATATTATATGGATTCAGGACCATGATCCTATTAATAAAATGGAATTAAATACAGTCACCTCTCAGGCAAGCAGCGTTTTCAGCTCTGCATTTTAAGTGTTCTTTGAGGCTGACCATGCCTCAGCCAGTGAAGCCTCAAGACAGCCCCAGGTACTATGGGCCATGTGCTTCACAGCTGAACAAGAAGCAGAGTTTCTGCTTGTCAGGCAGTTATAATCTAAGGAGGAATAACTCCAGCACTTTCTTATGGTTCTGTCTGTGATGGCAACACAACATATTTTTCCAAGTTTCTTCCTGTAGTTCACAAGATATAAAACTGGAAGGTCGGGAGCATTGCGTGTAAGTTAGTTCCTAATTTCTCTTCCTTCCTTTTATTTTTTTGTTCCTTTGGTTTTTTTTTTGTTTTTTTTTTTTTTTTTTTGAGATTTTTCAGGTTTTTTTTTTTTTTTTTTTTTTTTCCTGACATAGGGTTTGTAGATCAGGCTGGCCTCGAACTCAGAGATCCAACTGTCTCTGCCTCCTGAGCATGGGAATTAAAGGCGTGTGCGCCACAACTGCCCAGCATAATTTCTTAGTATCCAAAGTTCCTAAAATCTCCCTCCCAAGTTCTGCTCCCTCTTTGAGCACAACCGTGGCCAAACCTCCCTGAGACTCAGACACAGCCTAGTTCTAATGTAGGTACTCACCTTCAGGATATCCGCGTGGCTCCTTCTCGGCTTTCTAGGGAAACAATGCCAGTGTAGGTTGGGCGGGGGGAGAGGGGAGAAAAGGGGAAATTCCTTCATATAAAGTCAATTTCCAAAACGTTTTGTTTAAGCCAGACCACAAGGAATCCTTTTAAAAATCAAGCAAGCTAAAAATCTGCAGTAGGACAGACTACTCAAAGTAATGTATAAATAGAAAAATAATGACCAACTTTAGGGTAAAGATAATAATTAAGAACTCCTTCATGCATTTTCTTAGAGTCCATGTATGGTCCCCTGAAGGGAATGCTCTCAAATCTGCTGCATAGTCTGGAGTCATCGGTAGCCACGGTGCCTTTTATTCTTTCATATGACTGCAATGCACTTTTTTACAGATGAACTCAGGGACTGCCTACCCAACCTCAAGTCCTGAGCACTGGGCAGTGACTAATCCTGCCAGCATTAACCCATGCTAAGCAGGCATGCTTGGGAAGCCAGGCAAGGTGTGCCGTGCTGATAACTTTAGATGGGAATTCAGAGAGCAGCAAAGGAAATGACTCAGCATCCTTATTCTCACCTCTGTGGAGAAAGTGTCTCAGCTTTCCCTGAAGGTCCTCTGAGATAGACCAGTGCATGTAAAACCTTAGCAAGATTTTGGAAATGAAGAATGACGGCCACTCGCCAGTTGATCAAAGGATATTCTTATATTTAGGGTCCAGCCATGGTATAATATGATAACTAAGCATACCATTCAAGAGAAACGAACAAACAAACAAACATGAGGAAATGCATTGCATTAAACTTAGCCTCAGGTTAGATGCCAAATGCTTAAGCCAAACCTTCCTAGTTCCTCTGGGGTGGCACGAGAAGGGAGGGCGCTGGTGCCTTACATTCAGTTGAAGGTCTTTCCATAAAGATGGGTATAGCTCTCAGCACACATTTAGGTGGAGAAGGCTTTTCTGCTGGCTACTGCCGAAGACCCCCGGTGTGGCCAGCCCCTTCCTCCCAGGCCCAGTAGGGACACACAAAATTAGTGCCTGAAAGAAAGCATCCTGCCCTCTTTTTTTTTTTTTAACTTTTCTGAAAGTATCCAAAGGTGCCTAGTTATTGAAATAACTGCCTCACAATCATAGGACTAAAAAGAAATTATTATTTCCACTTTATGGATTAAAAAAGAGGGAAGCTGAATAAAACTTGTGCCTTATAAGGCTTTCACACATTTTCCCAATTAACAAATGTGGGACCTTGTTAGAACTGGGTGTCAGGTGGTCCCAGCCTGCGCTAAGTGGGTAGCTGAGCCCTGAGTCTATGAGGTTGTGGGGGAGGGTGTGGTCGCTGTCACAGGGCCATGCCCATTGTAGGCCAATTAAACTGTTTCACAGCCTCAAGCCAGCTGCCTGCCCATGGGGCCGGCTGGTCCAGAGATGTGGAGAGGCAGGCTTAGAAGAAGAGGACTGTCTCTGTGAAGGGAAAACAGCATGGACAGCAGGGGATGAGGAAGAGAAGCACGTCGTTTTAGCATGGAGCCACAGACACGCTAGATGCAACCCCTTAGCTATGCCCTTAAAACTTGGAAGGACAGGAAGGGACAGTTCACCACCAGAAATAAACCCTTACTAACCAGCCCTTGAGGCTGCACATAAGCTCAGATATGGCTGTTCGCTTTGTCCCTCGAGCCAGGAGGCAGATCAGGGGGTCCATCTTCTCTGGCTGCCGGCCTCCATTCTTTGTCCCTTGAACTCCTCCTGGGCTTTCTGCTCTCCCTTCCTCGGCTGTTATTCCTCTAAGCCAGGGACATGCTGCCTTAGACAATTGCCTTTTTCTCCTCAGGGAGCTGTAGAGACGCCAGGTTCCCAATAGGACTGTTTAAAGGAAGATGTTCCCTTGAAGGCCACCCTCACGTGGAATCTCTGCAACACTACTTAAACCAGCCTAACTCTCAATCTTGGTCCATCTCATCCATGACCTGCCTGTCATCCCGGCTTGCATGTTGTACATCCAGAGAGGAGGAGGTGGCACAGGTTGTCCCTGGTCTGTGAGGCCAGGGCAGGGACGATGTCTCCCTTGCCTTTCACAAGATAGAAGTAGTTAGAAGCAGGATCTAACTAGCCAAGTTAGTCACTTGGGTAATCACGTATGTCATGTATTTCTGTAATTTGTAGGAAGCAGGTTTTTTTTTTCCTTTTAAATCTTGATGTAACATTTTGAGCCCTAACTCTTGATGATTCTTTGTAGCTTTTTATTTATTTGTTTGTTTATTTATTTATTTAGGTTCTGTCTAATTTGAAAAATGTGGGTTAACTATAATGGTACTTAGAATGATCATGCCATATCTCACCAACTTGTATATTACAATATTAGCAAATCACCTAATGTCTTAGTCACTGTTCTGCTACTATGAAGAGACACCATGGCCAAGGCAACTCTTATAAAAGAAAACATTTAATTGGGGGCTGGCTTGAACTTACAGAGCCTTAGTTCAATAGCATCATGGCAGAGAGCATGGTGGCAGGCAGGAGTGGCTGGAGAAGTAGCTGAGAGCTACATCCTGAGGGAAGAGAGAGAGAGAGAGAGAGAGAGAGAGAGAGAGAGAGAGAGAGAGAGAGGAAAAGGAAGAGAGAGAGAGAGGGGAGATAATGGGTAGTTCTGGCATGGGCTTTTGAAGCTTCAAAGTCCACCTTCAGTGACACACTTCCTCCGAAAAGGCTGTTCCTCCTAATCCTCCCAAACAGTTTTGTTCTCTAGAGAATAAGCACTCACATATATGAGCCTATGGGGACCATTCTTATTCAAAATACCACACCTTACGAAAAATTGAAACTGATTTACTGGTCATCTTTCTCATTGGAATTCAGCTCCTCTTCAGGCAGGATTGTTTATTGCTATTTTATTTATATATTTATTGGTTTTTTGAGATAGGGTTTCTGGGTTTTCTGGGCATGCACCACTGCCCAGCTGTTTTTATCCTAACATCTAGGATAATGGAAGTCTCATAAAAATTTAGCTTTTGGTTCATACATCCCTGGTGTCATCCTCCTCCCCCTTCATTCCCTTCTCTCTCCCATCCTCCCAGTGCAGGAGCCGGAACACTTTGGGAACAAAATAAATCTTTGTTAACCTGCAAAGGTCTGGACAGTAGGGAATGAGCACACACTCGTTTATCCTACAGCACTGAGTCAACGGTTACAACATTTACTTGGGATAACTGGAGGCAAACTAGCAAAATTCTTTAGGGAGCTCCTTACTAACTGAATAGCTAAGTATGGGCTCCAAGTGAAGCATTAAGGTGCTTTGACCTGTGTGTATAGCAATGCAGTTTCAAAAGACACATTCAAAAGTCCTTAGAAACAAGACTCGAAAGTAGCAAAAGTCATCCTTCCATTTTTGCCTGCCTTCTAAACTTCCTTAATAACAACAAAATGTTTAACATAAAATAAAATTCTAAGTACATAGTTATCAATGCAAATGAAAACTCCCTTCTAAAAATTAATACAAATTAAAAATCACAAAGACCGTTCTTACAGGTATAATATGGAATCTCAGAGTTGTTTTGATTTGCATTTCTCTGATGGCTAAGGATGTTGAGCTTTTCCTTAAGTGTCATACTGAGTGAGGTAACCCAGACCCAGAAAGACGAGTATCATATGTACTCACTCATAAGTGGCTTTTAGACATAAAGCAAAGAAAACCAGCCTACAACTCACAATCCTAGAGAACCTAGACAACAATGAGGCCCCTAAGAGAGACATACATGGATCTAATCTACATGGGAAGTAGAAAAAGACAAGATCTCCTGAGTAAATTGGGAGCATGGGGATCATGGGAGAGGGTTGAAGGGGAGGGGAGAGGTAGGAAGCAGACAGAGAAAAATGTATAGCTCAATAAAATCAATTTAAAATGTAAATAAATAAATATCACAATGAAAGGCTGTGGTGGTACATGCCTTTAATCCCAGCACCCAAGAGGCAGAGGCAGGTGGATCTCTGTGAGTTCAAAGCCAACGTGGTCTACAGCGTGAGTTCCAGGACAGCCAGGACTATACAGAGAAACTGTCTAGGAAAAGATAAACAAACAAACAAGCCCATTAAATCCTAAATTAAGGTCAGCAGTTGAGTCAAATCCAGACTAGACATCTTCAGGCTGTTCTTCCCTTTCATTAAGTCAGCTTCTACCTCCAACAGATTTCTTTGCTATCCGTTGATCAGCCTGTGTATTCTGTAGTGGCCTCCAAGTCAAGTGATATCCCTGAAGACATCGCCTTTGAAAGGTCAGGGGCTGTTAACCAATACAGACTTTGCTCTGCACTCGGAACACTGACTGCTTTCTGTAGGCAGCCATGAGTGGGGAGGGCTGCCGGGAGGTCTGACTTTTGCTGCTGAGCTCAATAGGATTACAAAGGAAGGAGAACACAGACCCTCCATATATTTACAGCATGTTTTCCTAGTAACCGTTTATATGGCCGAAAACATTTTCAATAAAACCCTCCAGGGTCTCCTTTAAGAAGATGGTTTCACATTCCCAACTCAAACACCTGCCTGATTTAATGTGCTACTATTTTAGTATGTCTTGAAATCATGTGTTCCCTTCTGTAAGACTCAAACTGGCGTCTGTATGTTTACCATCCACACAGCCTCTTGGAAGAGAAACTGATGTAGAAGATTCTTCTGACCACTAATGTGGAGAAGCACGGGCGGGAAAGCCATTTTCATCCAGGCGAATACATCTCAATTTTTCCATGTTATTTCCAACTTGGGAATATGTTCTAATTGGTGGTCTTCCCTGGGTTTCCCTGACTGTCCTAGGGTGACTAAATAGCTCTGCCCAATCCTAAGACTTAGTAGATAGAAGAACACACGCTGGGCCCACTCAGACTTCTCTCTCGTCTCTATTCCTGGAGAAGCCCATTGGATTAACAATCAGATCTGGGGCAGGACTTGGGAACTGGAAAACATCTGTATAGTGGGCTTTCTCACTCCATGGTTCACGGGCTGGACACTTGTCAGGCCTGTGAAACATAGCTCAACCCATAAAGCAAGCAGAGCCAAAATCATCTTTGAAAACCATTTGAGTCACCTGTAAGTCCCTCTTCAGGATCCTGAGGATGTCACCCTGCGGAGGAAGAATGGCCATAATTATGCACAATGCATGACAGTGCATGGCAGCTGGGGAAACAGCACATTTGCCAAATGACACTGCTCAGCGCGTCCTTCCCAGCGGCCCACCCCAGGCCTCGGCTTTGTGCCCATGCGAAGCCCAGAGGTTCAACGAGGAACTTGGCTTCTGAGACAGGTTTATGTTTCGGATCCCGACTTCAGTCCTGAAGCTTTGCTCCCACTCTGCTTTGGAAACGAGTCCATTCGGAATCAGCTGTGCACCTCAGGCAGCACCTCCAAGGAGCCGCTTCAGCCTTGATTAGACAACCAGAATCCGGCCCAGGTGTCTTATCTACAAAGGCAGGTGGGACTTTCTTTCCCACTCTGAGGCCTGATTGTTTTTATTTCCTATTTGTTATTTGCCACCCTTCTTTTATGAAATGATTTGCTCGTCTGGTTGATTTTTTTGGGGGTGGGGGTATTTAAAGGTCTCTTTAAAGGCCAGTAAATGGATTTTCCATTCCTTATATTGTGGCGTATGGTTTAGATGACATATAGGGGCCGAAATGAGCACCTTGCTCATGAACATATTTGGGCAGGAAGCATTAGGTTTTATAGCTTCCAAGCAAAGCACTACCCCTCTTAGGATGGCCTTCTAGACCACACTCTTGTCCTTTTCTGTGACAAGTGGCATCTTAGTCCCTAGACTGTTGGGCTGCGCTGCTTTCAGCTCCCACTGCTGCTGGCATGAAGATAACGCTGGTGACTTAATTGCACTTCCTGTAGGGAGAGTAGAAATGATCTTTGCTCTACCTGCTTTGTTTTTTCATATTTTTATCATTTAAAACTGCCGCCATATTCTGAAATCTCCTCCAAAGGAACAGCCACAGTGGCCATTTCTTCTTACACCCCTCCCCTCAGTCACATTCATGTAGTTAACTCCTTCCTCCTCTTCCAAGTCCACGCTGAAATGTCACTCTGTCCACGATGTCCACCCTAGCCACCCTCTGCTCGAAGATGCTCTGCTCCATCTCCTCTCTTCTCCATCTTCTCTAACCGCTCCGCTGTTTCAGGCAGCATTTGTTACCTTGTAACCCACTGTATAGTTGTTTGCTCTTACCTATTATTCTCTGCATTGTGGACCTGTCCTCTCCTAGAGAACCAGCTCACCAAGGATAGAGGCTGGTCTTTCCTTAATGAACTGCTATCCCACGTCTCCTAGAATTCTGGGCATAGCTTTATAGATGTACTTAGAAATAAAGGATGTGTACATCAAAGCCACGAGTGATAATGGTATATGGAAAAGAGACTTCTCTGGAGGGCTCGGAGCTGAAACAGGAAGACCAGCTGAGAGCCTCATACACTGTAAGAGGTAAGAGATGGTGGGGCCTGGAGCAGGCAGGGGGACCCAAGTGCTCCCCTGTCTGCCCCAGTCACCTTTATGCATTCTTAGCAACCGCTTGATGATTTGTCTTCACTCCACCCCGGCCTGGCTTTCAAATCCTTTACAGCATCCCTTTAAAGCCCAGTTTTCGTCTTCATACCCCTGAGGAGCCATGATCAACTTCTGCCAAATGCTTTGCCACATCATGTTTTGGCAATATCCTTTACATAATTGTATCTGAACATTGGCATTCACATCTTTGCATAGTCACACACGGTGAATCCCTCAAGACCAGCACACATATTACACATGGTGAGACCCTCAGGACCAGCACACAGATTACACACGGTGAGACCCTCATGACCAGCACACATATTACACACAGTGAGACCAGCACACATATTACACACGGTGAGATCCTCAGGACCAGCACACAGATTACACA